>NC_050511.2:52469517-52771342 GCF_012460135.2 Molothrus ater
TTTAGATGTTTTTGAAATAAGTTTTAGGTCAGGAAGCTTTGCTAAATTCATGCTCAAGAAAAAAAATACAAAGACACTTCATTTATTTGGAAAAAAGTGTTCTCCTTGAGAGAGTGTTTGTCCTACAGTGCTTGAGAATGGGAGGAAGGGAATGGAAGAAATGACATCACATTGCTACGAATAGGGAAATAATTAACTGCAGTGTATTTGCAAATTTTACAGTATAAGAACTGGATGACTTTCCAGTCATTCAGAAATAGGATGTTCTTTAGAGTTTAACCACTGAAGACCACCATTTGTTTTACCTTTTTATTGACCATTTGCTTAGCCTTTCTTTAAGTTAACATACGTGTATATCTGATAAGTAAACCAGCTTTGATATATGCCTTCAAGTAGAGCATTCACATACTTTAATAGAGTATGGGAATACTCTATTAATAAGATCTGTCTTTCACAAATGTTTCTAATCTCTGTTTTTGTTTTAATAAGGTGGAAAAGAAACATACCTAAATCAACAGAGAAACTCTTAGAAAATCCACAAGACACTGTGATTGGACATGATATAAACAAGACTTTCGAGGTAGAGCTGTCTAGATTTTCTTCGCATGTGATGATAGTAGTGTCTTCCAAGAAGAAAAAGTCTTTTACAGCAAAAATTAAAAAAAAAAATTCATACACTCTGTTCTTGTACTTCTGCCAGTACTTCTTGTACTTCTTTGATTATATTTCTTCATCTGGTTTATTGTAAACTCTGGCTGGTGTTTACTATTAAGTCTGTCGCTGCTGAGATTTAGTGGTCTGCTCATCTATGTATTTTCTCTGCCTACCTTTGGAGAGAAGTTCTTTTAGCCAGTGGTAACGGTGTCAATCTTTCTGTCTTACAGATCTTTTAAAACTTTCTCTCCATGCAGAGGCTCATTTTTAATCCTGGAGAGAGAAATATATTTTCCCTCTTTCACAAGATCTCAGAAAGCTCAGACATAAGTATTTCAGGTTTATAACACAGGAAGAGTGGTTAAAAATATAAACAGATTTAAAATATGTTTTAAAATATTACCTGTGACAAATATAAGCATGAACAATCTGCATCCTGCCAAAAGGACAACTTGCAAATAATTTTTAATCTGTTGTTTCAGTGTCTTTTTCTAGTTCAAAAAACAAATTCTTACCAGCTCACTTAGTTTATCAAAAAGCAAATGGGAATGCATCTGTACATGTGCCCCCTGATGTGAGGTGCAAAGATTGGTGTCAAAAACTAAAACAATTTTCAGAAATTACCGCTATTATTTGGACAGAATATCTTGAGCATGCAGATTTTCTTCTTAAGAACTCTATGAAATCAGCACAATGTATAATAATTGCACATTGCATTAGGTATGTTCCCATTTGCTCCTCCTGTCTTATTTCAGCTTGCCTTCAAAAAAGATTGACAAAAATGCACTACTGAACTTAATTCATATAAAGTCCAATATCTTCTCAACTGTCACAGCAAATGACATTTTTGTCATTACTTCAAAGTAAATAGTTTGTGCTAAAGCAGCTCCCTCTAGCAGAAAAATCTTCTATACAGGACACGTTGTATCCCCTAGATTCTAAAATAAAGTAAGTGATATGAGGTAATGAAATTTACACTGGGTCTGCTCTAGATTGTGTTTATTTTTTAAATAAAATTATTTTTTAAATGGCCTGTTAAATTATTTTGTCATACGATGATAGAGATTTGGAGGTTTTACTAGATGATGTTTAAACTCAAACAATTCTTATAGATGTATACATATATATATATATATATATATATATATATATATATGATATTATATTTTTCTTGTATTTTTATTTTTATATATGATTTATATATATATGATCTTATATTTTCTTTTTATCTCTAAGTTATATATATATATATATATATATATATATATAATCTTAGATGTGATCTCATATTTTTCTTTAAGCCAATACACAGATACAGTATGATGTTTTATTGAAAAAAGACAATTCTAAACGGTATTTGGACGCATTGATTAGGGTTAGACATATATAAAGGCTATTTGGATTCAAAGATCTTGTTTTTGGAGTCTCTTTAGCCGTCTGTTACACAAAAGTCTTCAAGACAGGATTTTTTTTATAAACACCACCTATTACAGACATTTTAGAGCACGAAAAAAAGTTATCTTGAATAAAGGCCGTTAGATCTTTGAGAGAAACCTCAGAAATATTTAAGCCAGTTAAATACAAATAATTAGAGATGGCAGCTGATTTACAAACCACCAACTCCTAACATTTATCAGACTTATATCTCTGTATCTACATCAGCACAGGAAAGTATTGTAGGCACACATATATCAGTTCAAATCCCAGAAGAGCCATGCACTCTTGGGGCCCACCTGAATGGATCTCCCTTTTTACACTGAGAGGGATAAGAGAACTTTAGCACTTTTTCTACGACTGACATTTGATCTAGCTTCAGATTGATAAGAGAGAAAGAAAGATAATGGTCAAGTTAAAGCCATTTTTCTTTAAGCCAGAAGTCATGGGTTTTGGGGGCTTAGGATTTGTCTCTTGGCTCCTTGTTTTCTGCAAGAAGAATGAAAGGTCTGAAAGGCAAGGTTTTGAACTTTAACATAAGAAATTCTGTTTCTGGATTTGTGATTTGACACACACCTGGTTTCAAAGGAGCTATATACTGTCATTTTGGAGAATCCTTTTCCCCATTGACTTCATCAGAGATAAAACTGTGCCTGGGGAAACAACTAAGGAAGTCCTTTAAAAATCAAACACATGTCTTTCTAAGATGTTAAACTTGAAAAACACCACGGGAAAAACTCAGATACTAAAAATATGAAGGCAAAGATACTTACTAAAGCTCAGGCAAAGCAAAATAGCTAAAAATGAGAGTTTGTTTCAAAGAAAATGGTTAAAAGCATAAGTCTTTCAGATATGTAGATTCAAAGTATGTTAAGTATTCAATCAAACACACTTTTTTATTCTACAAAGTGTATTTTCAGTCTGCTCGTGCCATTCCAGTAAAGAAACATTCTGAAAACCACTGTGGTGTGTTATTTGGTAAAATCAACCTGAATAAGGAAACAAGTGACATTGACTTCTCACAAAGCAGTTTCCACTGTAAAAAGGAGAACTGAATAAGGTGTTAACCTGCTTAAAATAGCGCACCCTGTAGTCTCAGCAACAGGGTAGGTTTATCCTCCTATATATGACTATCTCACAAAGTACAGAAAAGATTGTATTACTAAGACATAGTTTTAATCTTCCAAATAAGTTCTTAACACCTCTGTGAAGCATTACACTATGGACTCTATTATTCTGGAGAAAGACTCAGTGGTCAGTCATAATGAGATGAATATTTTAAGACAGATGGCATTTCTGGAGTAAAGAAGTCAAGCTGGCAGCTGCATAGGTAGGTAGATAAGAATGCTTTTTTTAGTTGGTATGATATTTTGAACAATGTAATTGAGCTATGCTTGCTTCTAGAGTGCATAGAGGAAAAAAAGTCCTGAGACAAAACAGTAGGGGTGGTCTCACCAGTGCCAAGCAGAAGGCCCAGGTAATTTTGTGCTTGCCACTGGTCACTCCTCACACAGTGAAATAACATTATTATTGCTGCTCCATACGTACTTGAGATGTCTAAGGAGTATGAAAATAATTGGTTTAAACGACTGGAAAACCTGAGAATAATAGAAGTACTTTTTCCTTCAATTTTTACAGCAGTAAACTTCCATTTTTAGGATAAACATTACACTTTTGTCCCTGAAAAAAGTTGCTTAAGTGTAGTCTTAATTAGAACTTTGATAGTCTCTGATGCTGCTTTATGAATGTCACAGACCAGGAGAGCTTTGTTCTAATTTTTCAAATGGATATTTTGAAAACACAGGATTCAAAAGCCAAAATAACACCCAATTTGGTTAACACAACTTGAAAAAAACCCCAAAATCTTATTATTTTTGAGAGATTGGGTGTATTTGTTCAGTGGATTAAAGATCAAAGTCAATGGGAATTTCCTCATCACTGGCATTACCTGCTCCACTGAACATCAAAATAAGATTTCTGATATTTGAGGTTTTTTTCCCTTTCAATTTGGTGTTATAAAACATATGGAATTTCAGACTGTCTTAATCAAAAATCAGGGTCAAAAGTCATAATTTTACTAAAATAAAAAAGAAAGCAGCTGTTCATTGTTTATTATTAGTCAACATGGAAGAAGCAGGATGATCTAATTAGCACAGACATGACTTTGAAGAAAAATATATTAAAAAATAGTCCCTTTATCTTTTATATCCTGTTATGTTGCCCTATAGGAGAAATGCATTAGTGGAAGATTCTGACTGGGCAACGAAATTCCTTTCATGACACCTTCCTTCAGTACGGCCACATCCTTACAATGGAATTTGCAATTCCTCACTAGCAAAATGTATATTGGCAATGTAATGTTAAATATACAATATGGTTTACAGCAAATCCTTCAATTTAATAGAAATCATGTTTGATTTTCTCAAATCTGCACAAGTTCATTAAAATTTGTGGCCAAAATGAACACAAAATTATTGGTGTGCTGTGCACAAATATTGCTATACACCTGGAGAATTTTCACCCCAAGATTTTCTAGTAATTCTCTCAGCATTTCTTTGAGGTAAATAAAGCTCACTGCATTCAGAACTCAGATTCATCTTAAGAGGTGTAGCTCAACTGAAAATCCTGAAAATAGAGAGAACTAAACAATTAGATTGTGAAGTCCTGGGAACCTTTGAAACTCCAAAAAGATTTCATAAATCAATATATTTTATCCTGATAGTATATGCCATTAGTGAAGTGAATTCTTGAAGGAAGATTTTCAGCCAAGGCTTGGGGACAATGTTTTCCATGGGAAGTCTGTTTTTTGACTAAATCTGCCAAATTTAGGTCAACCTTGCCCTAAAAAATTTAGGTTTAACTCAAATGACACAAATGAAATTAAATAAAAAATTATAACTTTGAAAATGAGACATCTAAGGATAGAAATTATACTTTTGCTAGTCTTTACTGAGGCCTACCAAATATTTGCTTGATATTTCATTTTATCAGTATCAAATTATTTTCACTGCTTACAGGCCCAACTCCTAGTATTCTACCAAATTAGTTCAGCTTCTGTTCCAATTATGTCCTTGGTATCAGAGACAAATGATAAATAAGGGTTTGTATGGGAAGCATAATAGAATCCATCATTAATAAATGACACTGATATATAGATGTCAAAGAAACCATTCTTGGATTAACAGATGTGGTAGCATCAGGACTATCAGCAGGAACAGATTGTTTTGGGCTGCAGATGAGAAAATAATTCACAGATAATTATTTAATGGATGTCCTCTGTCTCTGTGGTTACATTCCAGTCTTTTCTGCTGCTGCTCTTTTTCCAGGTGTGGAACGGTTAGAATGACAGACATTGAGGCTTTTGAGCTCTCAAGGAGCAGCAATAGATGGAAAGTGACAAGGGCACACTGACCATTTAAAACCTGTGTTTTAGTGGGTCACATAGACTTTGCTTGATTCATTCTTTGGAGTGTATTTATTTTCCTGCTGCAGAGTTGCAGTTTTGTCACATTAAGGGACAGACTGTCTTTTGAAAGGGTCCAGGGTCTCAAGTGGGGTGTCTCCTGTGGCGGACTATTTCTGTGTGTGATCCAAATGCTTGCTTCCTGTCACAACACACAATACTAACAGAACAAAACCAAAAATATTCCTGAAAAGTGACCATGAAGATACAGGCAGGAAAACAACAGGGCAAGCTGATCTTGTACTTTCTTTGAAACCTTTGACTGCCTCCATTTCCCCTCTTATGGGATTGAACTGTCCTCCACCAGCATAGGCTTCTGGCAAGTAATGAAGGAGTTGTGGTTAATCACAAATTCTTCAAAAGAAAAGGAAGAGAGGTAGATAAAATGAAGAGGTAGATAAAATGAAAATGATTACTCCTTCTCTGAGGATAGAATAGCAATATAAATACATTAATTTAAATAGGAAGGAGAAGAATGATAAAACTAATTTGCTCAGTATTCCTGTGTATTCAGAGAATATCAGTATTAAGAAGCACTACACTGTGTGCTTTTACAAAAGAAGTTAATAAGATATTCTCATATCTTAATTTGAATTACAGCATGATATAATCTAGGTGTCTTTTGGTGATTTAGAATAGTTCACAAACACAAGATTTGCAAGATGGGTAAAGCCAGACCTAGAAAAATCATTACCAATCTACTGACTCTTAAGTGTTAACAGTTAACTAAGAGCTACATCCTTCAAAAACTTCCATCAGGCAGCCTTATCAAAAGAGAAAATACACAGATAAATATGACAGCATTTTCCTGATCATGTTTGAAGCTTGAGAGGTCCATTAGTATTCAGGAATAAATGCAGTAAGCTATGATATATATACGTGAAGCTTAAAGTGTATCAGTGATTAAAACTAGTACTTCTGTTGAATCAAATTAGTCAGAATGTTTAAACTCTGATATCCTAGAAACAAAAGAGTCAGGTTGGAATAAAACAATGTTATAGTTCTGCTAAGGTTTTTGTTAACTGGCAAATGAAATCTTCCAGAATTTATATTTCAAATTTGAAAAATCATCCTTCTGTTAAATTTTGTTAGCTGAAAATTTCTAATTATATCTTGTAGAAAGCTACTTTAAAAAATGTCTATAAAAATTAAAAGCATAATAGTATAATTTCATAAACGAGCCTCTTTGCTTAATATCAATATGCTTTAAAATAGGATGATTGATATGGGCCATTTGAACAACTTGGCTGTAAAAGACACTGTAATAAAAAAATTGTGTTATAATTTGGGCTAATTTACTTGAGATACATTTTTGTTACTTGGGAATATAAATTTTATACATAAATGATATTTAGAGTTACCTAAACCCTTCTATGGCATTTATATATTTAGAGGAGCTTCATACTCATAATATTTCACCTTCTATTGGAACTTCAAAGAAGAAATATGTATGTTGTTGCAGATAAAAGTTTATATAAGAAATCTTTTTGGAAAGATTAGATTCTGTAAATTTGAATTCCTGAACAGCTAGTGGTGAATCTAAGTTACAAAGAACCAAATTTCATAGTTAGCAGATAAAATGCATATAATATGATAAAACCAGGCTCTTGTATCACAAAACATATGCCACTGTTTTTTTAAGAGTGGAACATAGTAATGTAAAAAATGTCAACTGTGTACAATAATGGCAACTCCCATTCAAGTCTCCTTTTCAGGTTTACTATTGAAATGAAAAAAAATAAAGTATTTGGGCAATGGTTGCATAGATGTCTACAGACAGCAAGTTAAATTAATGATCTCAGACAGTCAGAGGAGTGCCATACAATTATTTATGAAACCTGGCCTCATGCCAGATTCTTGCTCAGAGACAAGCAAGGCAAGCACAAGGACCTCAACAGTCTTTCAGGCAGCTTTTCATACAGGTTGTATTTTCATGCTGTTGTGATCAGACCAATAAACAAGCTGTATTTTTATCTGCTTTAATAGGGAAGTAAGGTCTTCACATAGTCATGCATGACAGTAGCATGCATTACAGGGCAGTTCAGGTAGGCATGGACTCATGAGTCCCTAGACTGGCTCAGTGCTCAGTGGAGATTCAGTTATGTGGTCAGACCAAGTTTCTCAGGGTTTCATTCCACAGAGGTTGGAAATCTTGGTACCACACCCTTCAACCTGGCCCTGCTGCCTGGCTGCTCATGTAGGAAAAGCTCTTCTTGAACTTATGGTGAGCACACAACTGAGAGCTCTTTGCTATTGCTTAATCAAGGAGCACCAGCTCCTTGCTTTACATTTAATTCTTCAGGCCATGCATGATTTGTTCTTGACATACTCAGGGACAGAGTTAGGCTTTATTCTGTGATTATAAGGAACTCAGAAAATTTCTAGACCATATTCTAACTTACAGTCTCATTTTAATACAAATTAAATTAAAAGAAACAAATAGAAATAATTACTTCTGCTTTCCCAGGTGCCAGGCTGTGCTAAAATAGTTTAGTACATATGACCATATTCCAATTGAAATACAGAGTTTAGCCTTGCCCAGAAATTCCAGGCAGGTTTTTTCAAGCAGAACCATGTCTGCTCTACTTACACTGAGAAGGAACCACAGGCTCCTGAGTCAGTTTGTGTTTGTGTGGTTTAAGCAGGGTCTGAGATCATGGCAGTATAACTTTCTGAGAAGAAAGGTATGTACGCTATGGCAAGCTGTGTGAGTGTAGTCACATTAGCATTAGAAGCTGGTATGGGCTTAGCAGAAAAGTATAATATGTATGGAGGACCTAAATTTTTAGGAGAATCTAACTCAGCTCATTTCTCTTTTTCTTTTGAAATTTACAAATAAAGCCTCTCTGCACTTGTGACAGCAAAGTGTTAATTTCACCATTAGAAGAATTGGACAGAAGGCAAACTATACCAAGCATCTGTCTCCTCCAACTTCCATTTTTTCAGGTCTTCAGAGGGAATGAAACAATTCTAAGCACTGGTACCCTAACCACTAGCCTTTTTTCTTGGTTCAGTGTCCCTACACTTTATATCAGAAAGATCAAGAAATATCACTGTGAGCCTGCGGGGCACCTCCCTAGGTCTCTGTGTCATAACTGCCTGAAAAATTTGGAGCTTAGATGTGTATCTGATCAGTAGTTACTTATTAATTGATTTAAATACTGCTTGTCTGGTCTGAGTGTGCTGACTGAAGAAGAATCTAGCAATCATTTTAAATTCTCTATGCCTAGCAGACAGAAACATTGTCCCTTTGACAAGACACTAAATTTATTTTTGGAATTTGAGACTTAGAAACAACTAACTGCAGCAAAATTTCCCCTTTGAACTAGTTATCCTTTCCTTTACAGAGAAAAACAATGACAAAACACCAACAAAATAACAAAACCCAAGAAAGAAAGCAAACAAATAATGCCCAAACAAAGCCAAAACCAAAACCAACTGAATAAAAAACTGAAACAAACAAAACCACTAAAATAACCCAAATAAACAAACAACCTCACCATCACCCCCAAATGAAAACCAAAATAAAACAGGAAGGGTAAAAAAAAGAGAAACATATTTAAGAATGTGCTGTGCTATTTTGGGGGATGTTATGGCTTAAACTTCATAGGCAGCCAAACCCCAGACTGTCAGTATCCCACTCCTGTGGGGAATCAGAAATCTAAAGCATGGTACCATATGAGCTACCACAAAGAAAAAAGGCCTCTATTCCAGACAAAACCAATGCAGGAGTATAAAAGGGAAATTATCATTTATTTCTCCATGAAGGTAAACTGATTTTTAACACTTTGTCTAATTCTTGATCTTGGGAGCTGATACTCTTGTTCCACTTGTTCTCTCTGCTGTACAGAGAGATATACCCTGCTCTGCCCTCCCACTTATGTCCTCAATTTTGCTCCTGGGAAAAAAAAAGGTATGACTGCTTCATAAAAATTAATATTATCAAGAAAAAAGAAAAAAGACATGCCAGTAATAAAAATGTTAATTGAGATGTTTGCACACCAGTTTGGTCTCTTTGTTTCAGAGACCCTATTTTATTTTTAATGATACTACTTGTATTTGATACTGAAGTAAATGCATTACAAACAGGATGCAGAAAATCTGAAACATATCAAATAATTAAGAGTACCTTGATGCTAATTATACCATTTTGATACAGCATATATGTACATATATTGATAAAAATATACACTGAAATAATAAACTAAATCACCATGCTTACCAAGCTGCTAAAGATATTTACTGCAGGTTTGAGCCAATTTGGTCATAAGTGAAACAACATTAAGACAATCATAAAGTATGTGGGAGACCAGAGTTTGGACAGCAATAATAGCTTGTTCCTTCTCTTATTTTCCACTAAATAGCCCACACAGTACTCTTGAGATGTTTATTCTCAGAAAAATAATAAGCTATCAGAAGCTTTTATAAACTTAAGGAATACTTCAGCGATCATTATTACAAAACATTTTGGAAAATCAGAAATATTAACTTCATATTAAATTGACATCTCTAAACACTTTTTGTTGTTAAACGCCTACAATCTTGTTGCTTTAATTTGATTTAAACAGATAAGATATGAAGACTATTTTTGCTACCATAATACAGCTAACACTATGATTTAAAATGTAAAAGTTATATTCTTCAAATTTTAAACATCTTATTGTTTTACATTTCATCTAACTAGAGACAGATTTCTGAGCTCACTAGTGTTGAAAAATGCTTTGTTGATTTAAACAGATATTGGACTTGCCCATTGCTTTGCTGACTTTCTTTTTTTTTTCTTTTTGTAAGTTCTGTTGTTTATTCAACATAAAGTGAGTATCTCTGATGAAATCAGTGATTTTTATTTAGAGACTGTCTTTCATTCTGCTTTGCTCTTAGTAGAACTGAAAAACAGAATACTGCTGCTGCTACACACTACCCAAAGAGTAATAGAACTTTGCTTGATTTGTTCATCTCCACTAGAGTAGGCCCCTGACTTAGGGACTGGCAAACAGAGCTTCAATGAATCCACACTTGTAGAGAAGGAAATAGAAAACCCAAAACTTCTTGTATATGGCCAGAGGTAATCACTTCTTTCAACATGCTTTGAAACACCAACTAAGTGTTTAGCACTTTCAGTACCATCTTAATATTTAGCACTTAATTCCACTTCTTATGTTGGAATTAAAAAAATAAGAAAAAATTAAAATAACTATAAATAAAAGTAAGAGCAGAAGAAACTGTATTTTTACTGATCCATCTGACCGGTGCTATCTTTCACATTGTCCTTCTTGGAGGAAGAGGACAGCCCAAAATTAAGAGAGGTTAGATGAGGAAATCTAAGCAGTTTTCCAACAGCATAAACCCTTCAACTCAGACTCATAAAATCTTTCTGACAACATAAACACAGAAGAGTTAGGTGGAGGCAACTAAACCACTGAGGGAGTTAACCGTGGGGAGAAGATGCCTTTAATAAACAGCTATGCCTTTAATAAACACACTAATACAGTGGAAAATATCAAACTGGTGGTCACACCTTCTTGTTTCATGCATGTGGCCAGGGCATACAAGATAATAGTCTCTGTCTCACACCTAGCTTGGGTTCCTCTTTCTGCAATGACACGTGGCACATTTCTAATATATTCCCCCGCTTCCTCTGAAAACTGCAAGTCAGGTGCCTACAGATCCCACCAGTGGCTACAAATTTCAGCCTGAATTCTATTTTCTGTCTGAAGTTGTATTACATTTGAAGTCTACATTTGACATATATAAACTCAAAGGATATCAGACTTTATTTCTCATGACAGCAAGAGTAATTGCTATGATATGCAATAAGACTGATAGAGAAGTTCAGATTTTCTTGCTTACTTCACTTTATAGAACAATCTTTCCTGAAGATCGATCTTTTGATGGATGAATAGGAAAAAAAGGACAATTTTTTCTGGGATAAACACATATAGAGAGATCTTATCTCAGTTGGAATGGTGTATATCTGCCCAAAATGCAATAAAGTCAGACCATTTACCTTGGGATTAGAATGTAACCTTTTATGTGAGAAGATAAATAGTTCAGGGCTTAGAAAGTTATCTTTGTTCCCACCTTTGAATAGCTTTCATGAAACTTACATTTCTCATATGTTGAAAACATAGGTACTAAAGAAATATGCATACTTCCTTAATGTACTCAATACCACTCATTTTACTTTGTAAGCAAATCTACCATAGAGAAAAATGAAAAGCAGCAAAGTTTTCACCATTGAGAACAAGTTTATTTTTTAAGTCTGATTAGCTGTCTATATCATAGGCACTACTGGCTCTTTTTTTTTTTTTTTTTTTGTGGGGGATTAATAAGCAGGAGTAATAGAGAGACAGAAAAGCAAATCACAAAATAGAGTCAAAGCACAAGTGAATTTATGTCCATTATGTCCATTCCACACAGAGTACTGGAGGCGTTTCAACTATCAGTAAAACATGGGGCAATACTGAGGAGGGCAGTGCCCTCAGCTGGCGGACCATGACTGCAAGAATTAAAACCCACCAGCTGACCTGAAATGGTGCAGGATCTGCTGCGTCTTCTGTATCCATAAAAAAATCTATGAGACCCGATAGGATTATTCAGAGAATCCTCAGAGAGTTGGTGGATGTCATTCCAAGATGATTTTTGAGTGGACTTGGGAACCCAGAGAGGTTCCAGCTGACTGGAAGCTGGTAGACATTGTCCCCATTTCTGAGCATGGAAAGAACGAGGAAAATGCAGCCCTGTCAATGCCTGGTAAAATCACAGAAAAGTTCACCTGGGAGGTATTGAAAATCATCTGAGCACAGCACAGTTTTCCATTGCAGCCAGCACAGCTTCATGAGGGGAAAACCCTGCTTATCAAATGTGATTTTCTTCTGTGATAGGATAACCCGTCTAGCTGACCGAGGAAACCCAATTGATGTTATCTTTTTGAACTTCACCAAAGCTTTTGACACTGTGTCTCACAGTATCCTTCTGGACAAAGTGTCCAGCACACAGCTGGACTTCGGTGAACAAGTGGCTCAGAACTAGGCACAAAGTGAATGAGGTGACACCAGACTTGTGAACTATCACTGGTGGGGTTCCACAGGGCTCCATCCTTAGCCCTGTGCTCTTCAGCAGCTTCATTAACCACTTAGATGCCAGACTCAGAGGAATACTAAGTAAGTTTGCTGACTACACTCAGCTGGCAGGAGCTGTTGACTCTCTCAGGGGTGGGGAGCTCCTGTAGAGAGAACTCAACAAATTAGGGGGTTGGGCAATCACCAATCATATGAAGTGCAATAAGGGAAAATGCTGAATTCTGCACCTGGGATGGGGCAACCCTGGATGTGTGTGACAGACTAGGGCATGAGAAACTGGAGAGCAGCTCTATTGAAAGGTTCCTGAGGTGAAGCCATATGAGGAGCAGCTGAGGTCACTTGGTCTGTTCAGCCTGGAGGAGCCTGAGGAGAGACCAAATTGCAGAATACCTTCCTTGTGAGTAGAAGAGGAGGGGCAGACACTGATATCTAGACTCTTGCAACCAGTGGCAGGACTTAAGGAAAAGGTCTGAAGCTGAGTTAGGGGAGGTTTAGGCTGGATATCAGGAGCACTGGAACAGGATCCCCAGGGAAGGGGTCACAGCACCAAGCCTGACAAAGTTCAAGGAACTCTTGACATCTCAGGCACATTGAGTGATTCTTGCGGATGTCCTGCGAAGGGACAGGAGTCTATCTTGGTGATCTTCATGAGTCCCTTCCAACTCAGCATATTCCATGATTCTGTGATTTTTCTTACCACCTCCTTTGTTCTGTCTACAAGAAACAAGCAACTGTTAAGAAGATTCATTTTACAGAAAAGAAGGAATAAGGGCTGTGATTCCTGGTTTGGGTTTCTTTGTGTAAATGATTGTTGTTTAAATCTCAAGGTGTACAATTAATTCTGTTGACCCTATAATAATTGTGAGAGGCTGACATCAGTACTTAGAAGACGATTCAAAAATTAATACACTATTTCATTTAATTCTTCCCCTGGAAATCAGAAAAGTTTATAAAATATTCAGTAATTTATGAAATGTAAAATAACAAAAAAACTTATGCCCCACTCACATTAATTATACCTGCTGTCAAAAGAATCAATCTTCAAATGTTCATGTATATAAAAATTATATTTCATCACATTAGTGTCACAGTTCCATATACAAAGTGTATTAATACACATTTAAGACCGGTGAAAAGGTAATACATTTAGAAGATCTCTTTTTTGTCTTTTTAATTTTTTTAGTAGGACTTATACTAAAATAAAGGATTTCCACAAGCCATAATGATGACAAAATTCAAATAAAATAAGTTAGACACATGAAACCTCACAAACCCACCTATCTTTTAAGGTCTGCCCTGAGAAATAATAAAAAGATTTAGTTGATATCCTCAGGCTGTGCTGCAGTTGTTATGCTCATGAGAGTGTTGAGAAGGTTTTGAAATGAAAAATTAATTGTGAATGAAGCTCTAAAGAAGGTGTAATTTTTAAGAAGCATACAAAGTTATCCTAACTATCTGAGCAGTCAGGAGTTGAGGGAAAGAAAACAATTCCTTTCTCCTGTGATTTGCACTAAATGATCTTATGCTTGTCAAAGCTTTCTCTTTTCCTCTTCATGTAGAAGATCCGCAAGGATGGTTTGGATATCTCTTCTTTAACTGTCACTTATGTCTCAGCTCCCAGTCCCAGGGACTACCACCTTTGTTGAGCACAGGTAAAATACCAGCAGGTGCCTACAAAGACAGAAAATAAATCTATTCCTATGTACTCACAACTAAACTGTTTTTAAGGGGTTGGACCATTCCGTCTATGATTGCTTGGCTTCACAGAAAGGCTGTTAAGAGAATGTGAAGAATGGTGTGTCTTGTCCTTAGCAAATCTAGAAAATCCCATAGGAATAGGACCTAAGTTTCAAGGCATGAGTTTTATGTCAAGTTTTTAATGAAATAAATCTCTGGAAAGGTCTTTTAATGCCTGAAACTTTACTTCCTTTCCCTGATTGGAGAATGCCCAGCTTCCAGAATGGCACATGGCTGCATAAGAGACCATCCTGTTTTAGGACCACTGCCAACTCCTTCAAATCAAGAGCTATGACTCATCTCACTTTCTATTTGTCTTGGAATGGATGTTTCAACAAGAAACCTGACTGGAATTTTGTACAGTTCAATGAAAGACATTTTTCTTTACTTCTACCTCCTTATTTTGTTAACAAATGTTTCATCTGAGTGAAAATGATGAAAATAATGAATGGCAATAGTGGTACAGTTTCTGAATCTAAGATGTTAACATTCAATATCTAGAGGGTAACTTTACTACTTTGAATACATTCCAGATATCTCTAGATATCTCTATGGAAGAGGGACTCAGAGAGGTAGGGGAAGGATGATAGCTTAGTTTCTCTCTCAACTGATGCAACATTTTCAAAAAATCTAAGTTTTTCCTCTAATCAGCACATTACCTTCAATTAAAAATAATTACAGTTTTATGAGTTAAAATGAATCTATTTTTCTTATTGTAATTAAATGTGCAATTCTATTAAATTTTATGTTCATATATAGATTAAGTGATCAATAATTACACCAATTTGAAATCACAATAAATCTTTCTGAATCATTGCTTTACAATCATTACAGCAGATGCAATTTTTCTGCTCTGTCTACACTTCTTGACAACAGTAACAACCTTAAAAGGTTTATGTTTTTTTCATTATATGGCAAATACCAAAATCTCAGTGCTGATGAGTGCTTCCCAGTTTGCCTCAAAATTAGGTAGTTTAGAGTTGCATGACAATCTCAGAAATTTATGTGTGGCAGAAGTTAGCTTGAAGAGTCTCTGCAGATACAAGTAATAGGTTTTATTGAATATGGGAATTTCTTTAGAAGTTATTACGATTGCAAAGTATGTTAGTTCCCTCAGAGAAATCTGAAAGCTACTAAAAAATTGCTGTGCTTGGAGATGACCCCCAAAGATGTCTTAACAAGCAGACAAAGTCCACTCTTACTTCTCTATAAAGAGAAGGGTTGTTCATGACACGAAATTATATCATATAGATTATAGGCCAAATGTAACATGGCACAGAGCAATAAAGGGGAAAAACTGACCAATTTGCCAAGGTCCTGGTCTGTGACAACACTATTTACAATACTTGCAAATCTTGTTTCTTTCCAACTACCAGACTTGATCTACAGTACATAAGAAAGAAAAAGTTTATGATGAAAATTAGACCTTCCTCAATTCTCACTTTCTGTACTTAGTTATATTAATCCAATACTAAAATCTGAATTTTTATATCTGAATCCTTATAGGAAGTTGACTTCCTTTTTAAACTGAAGTTTTGTTATCACACTTGCAGGTCTGGGAATTGAAATGACAGTGCCATTACTGATATCACTGTTCTTTATCTACTGAAGGACATTTGAGATAAAGCAGCACAAAACTGCTGTGATAAATTTCAAAACCATCGCTAACTTACCTAACTTCAGATCTGGTTTAAAAAAAAAAAAAGAAAAGGGTATTCTGCTATTCCTCCTAATAAGTTTTCCCAAAGCTTAACATTTTTAAGACTATTCAGGGATTAAATTTTCCTAACTTTCTCCTTACTATTCCTACAGTAGTACTTTAAGTACTGTAAGTAGTCCTTGTGGTGTCTTTTTACTTACTCTTGTCTTTTGAAATACAGACAAAACAAAAAAACTTGCTATTGCATGACAAATTTTTTACATCCTCTGAACTAACTTACTCTACTTCAATATTGTTTTTGTTTGCTAGTCTAATGCTTGCAACTTGATCCCAGTTTACCTTGAATAACTCTTGTTTCTCCTGAATGTTCCTCAATTTGTCCTTAGTCCCTTGACAAGGTTTCTACTATGAACTATCCTGTTCTTTCAAGTCTTCAGCCACTGTCATTCTTTCACTTTTTTTCACATCTATTTATATGAATGCATTGAATTCATAGCTAGATATCACAGTTTACTTACAGTTATGGTTTATTCTTTCTTGTCATCAAATTCCTAACTTTATAAAAATCCAACAGTGTCCAAACAAAACAAAAGCATGAAGAAGGCGTCAATTGCAGTTTTCAGCTTAAAAAACAGGTTTGTTCTAGCATCTAGAAAGAACTTAAAAAAACGCAGGCAATATTTTTTTCTCTATATCATAGAGTTCCATCCATAATCTTTAACTCCCTTTATAAAATAATCTAATTTATTCTGAAAAATAAGGTTTTTCACATTGTCCGCTACAATAAAAACTATGGGTTTTCTTTCACCTTCACAGTCTTTGTTATCTGTGAATGTTAGTACAAAACTAATTTAGCCTCCAAAACTATTCCAAGAAAAGGCCACATAATGCCACATAATGCAATGTTTTTTCAACTACGTCAGTGCTGTTGCTTAAAATTAGTAACTCCAAAGTTATCATAGAATCTCTTTGATGTCTGTGCTACAGTAGCACTGCAAGAAGAAAAGCAATGCCCTCTCGTCTGTAATAGAAGGAAGTGGTCTGTGACATTAACATGTGTAACAGCGAGAATTCCTGTGCTTTTATGAACACTGTAAAAAATGAGTACTGGTGTTTTATTCAGTAGTTCACATTACACAAGGGACACAGTATCATAAATGAGTGCTGTTTTCTACCCTTCTCCGTGATGCTTATTTGCCCTTGAGACTTCTCTCCTTCCGAAATAATCCCCTATGTCTGTTTTGAAATGTTGTCCCCATCCAGTCTTGTATGAACTTGAACTTGTTTAGTCATTATTTTTAGGTGGTGGTATTTTTAAGACTAAGAGTTACACTTGTCAAAAATGTAAAAATGAGTTTTTCTGAGTAAGTTGCAGTGTCTGTGGTAGGGAAAATTCATCAAACAAAATTCACTCTCTAAATAAAGGTCTTCATGAGGACTGCATGGATCAAGCTCTGTTTTATTCTATGCTGGAACTTCTGGAAAAGTGAACTCCAGTTTTGCAGTTGTAATGTTGAAAGAGATGTTTTGTGTGAAGAACCCAAACACTGAACCTCTCACACTGACGACATTCAAAGCAAATTCTGGGCTTCAATTTTGTATGTTAGGCCTAAAATATAAGGAAAATACCCACCAAAAATAGGGAAATTATAAGAAAAACAGAATAAGCCAAAGGGAAATAAAAGCATTGCTTTAGAACCTGAATTCTGTCTCCACATGAGGTAAATTATATTTCATATGACATCTGACATTCTGTGTCATCATACAACATGTTTTTTTCCAAAAGTATTTTGGAGATAAGCACAGACCTTATTTATCTAAAGGTAGGAGAAATTCTCCTTCCAGCTCTTAAAAACTACCTAATATGAGAGAGCTTGTCATATTGATGTATGTAATATGCTTTTTAAGAATGAAACTAAACTGTGATTTTGGAATGATAAAGCAGACTCAAATTTCATTTACAGTAAATTTTATTGTGTTGTAATATACACTGTAGCTCATATATGTGCTGCCCTTTGACCACATTACCATATCTATTAAAAATTCAACTGTGCCACTTCAAATTAGCATCTCTATGTCACTGAAAACAATTTCTACTTTTTGATTTTCAGTCTCAAGATCTTAGCATTTGTGGATAAATTTGTTTCTCATATTTTTTTAGTACTGCCAAAGTGGAGAAATTTCTGTTCTGTGAGACTTTCCTGATATGAATGTAAATGTGAATATGCTCTTTACTTTTCACTTCAAATAGTTGTTGATCTGATTTTGTCCTTATTTCATTATTTTAACTCTTAAATTATTATACACGTGCAAAAAAAAAAAATTAATTTATTTGAAGTAACCCACAAAGTCATACCCTAATGGATAAAAAGAAATTGCACTGGTCTTTGCTTGAAATATGATAATTTTGTAGGTTGATGACTTTTTCCTCTTTGGGTCTTTTGGTGCTTTTTGTTTCTTTTCTGGTGTGCAGCACTGTAGGAAGTAATTCTTGGAAATGAAACATGAAATAGTGGTCTTATTTTGAGAAGAACCTGTATCATTCAAATAGCAAATTGTTCAGATCCTCAATTTTTGTTTTAATATTAAAATGGATCTCACCTATTGTTTACATTAAAACTATTTTAAAAAGATACATATGAAATGTAGCAATTGGGACAATGTGATAAAATATTTCTATCCTCTTTTATATAATTGATAGAAACATAAAATCAACAAGATTGGCAGCCACCTCTTGAGGTCTCTAGTCCAACCCCTGTATTCAAGAGGGGTCCCTTGGGCAGGTTGCTGAGAGAGGTATCCACTTGGGTATTGAAGTTCTCCAAAGACGTAGGATCCACATTTTCCTCAGCTAATACATTTCATTTCCTTAAATATCTTCTTGGAATTATTCTTAAAATATAATCACTTTTATATTCAAATTATATTCTGCATATAGGTATAGAATTAAAATTTGACTATGTTAAGGAAAATTAAATTATTAAAATAACAGAGATTACAATCTAAATTTCATTACTTTTTTCCTCCAGATTTATAATACATTTAATGAAATATCCCTTTTATTTTATTCAGACCATTAGTTCATACTTTTTTCCTTTCTTTTTACTCTTAAATCTCTATACTACTGAGTTTATGCTTTTGCTTTAAATCCCAGCTTCTCTGTTATTTTCAAAGCTCTCCATAGCAACATGCTGCCTTGATTTTGATGCTTATCCTTTAGTCTCTGTCTACACAAGCCTTCTTTTAATTCCACATTTTCTTCTTAGTCCAATCCTGTTTAAAACAGCTTCCCACCTAGTTTTCGTTGTTCTTGCACTCATTCTTTAAACATTTACAGAAACCTACTTATTCTGAAAAAAACCCCTTTGATTATGTTAGTTAGTTTGATTATGTTAGCACAGTCATTGGTTCAGAATAGTATTTGCCAATGTTGTAAATGTTCACCTGAAACAATTGAATGAATGCATAAATTAGTCAATGTTGTGCTTCTACTTATCATGCACTCCTGTTATATAAATTAACAAGAGAACATTTTCTAAATTAGTGATTTTACAGAAGACATGCACTAAATTTTAGAAATATAATTTTTTTATAAAGGACACTAGAATATTATTGAAACATTTGATGACCTAAAATTGAAGTATCTTGACATAGACACTCTGAAGTTAGAAATTTTTATCCTCATGTTGCATACAGGAAAGTGGAACACATTAGTTAAATCTACATCTCTAAGTAGGACATTATCTAGTACTTTTTTGTCTGTGAAGCTGAACAGTGGGAAGGCAATGTCTGCACTATAGTGAATCTAGTCTTTTGTGTCTTGCAGGCCTTGGCATCTTTATGAGCATCAGATTTAATGACTGGCTTTGTGTGTTTTTTCAAAGTGTCCGAAAAACACTGTGCAGGTGCACAGCAGTCTCGAGAGTAGTATAAAATGAGTAGGCATTGCATTCATGAAGGCATGAAAAGGCACACAAATCTTTTTGCAGGACTATGCAGGGTGGTAAAGATTTAAATGAATTTTGACTGATCCATTCAGATTATTATTAATAGTGCCTAGCATGTGCCTGTGAACATGCAGTTGGCCAAACCTTGCCAAGGATCTTGTTTAAAATTATATGGGGAATTAGAAGACTACTGAAAAAGTTGTTCTTTGAACTTACCCTTCCTATGTTAAAGAAAGAAAAAAAACCAAAGTGTTGGAAGGCTCATAGAAAATCTGTGGCAGAGCAAAGAATTCTATCTATATTGGCCAAACCTTGGGCAAAAACTTAAAAGGTGTCTTCCCAATCTTACCTAGTTTAAAATGTAAGCTTCTAGTTGTGTTATGGCTTGGAAAAACCTCAAGTATGAACGACAGACAATTCATAAATAGACAACTTGGGAATCCAAGCAGAAGTGCTTGGAGTTTTGTGTATAGAAGTGTGAACAGAACAGGTGTTTTGTTTTGTGGCACAAAGAAAAATTACTTCACATTCATATTGTTTCTGTTGGGTGCTTGATGTAAAAGATGTGGGCAAAGTAATGGCACTTATTTGGTATGTAAATTCTGTTGGGAAGTTTTGCAAGAACAGCTGTATTTGCAAATCCTACCAAAACATGTCAGTCACTCCTGGCAGTGAAATGAGGTCTTAGTATGTTATTGAAAATAAAAGTTGCTTTCCAAAGCAAGGAGTTTATCCTCGTTCAAACAGCTCAATGTGTTTATTCTGGTTTTGTATACAGACATCTCTCTAGTGTTTTTACCAGTTTTTCACCACTCTACTTAGTGTCTAAAGTACCTGCTGGGTTTGTGGTACAATGAATTGCATGACTCTGGATAGTCGATCAATGTATGCGGTAATAGCTCAAAATATGATGTTCAGAAGATGAAATACAGAACTTAACTTTTTTTTTTTAATAAAAAACTATTAAAATTTTTTTTATAAAACTTGAATATGCTAGAGGTGTTTGGTTTTAATTAGCTAGTTTGGAACTTTTTTGTTGTTACTTTTGGTTTGACAGCATATCAAGCAGCTGGCAAGCGAGAGACAAGAGAGTTTCTGACAGACCAGAAAGCAAAAATTTGTGGTTCGAAGAAAATTGTTGATCTTGTTTATGATTCAGATAGTGATAACAGAAAAAACACAGGTTTTTTTTCAATACAAAGGCTTCTGAATGTTACCTGGTAGGTAGTAATGACAAGAATATTAGAAATTTCCTTAGTAGTAAGAGGATTATTATTAATGTGACCATTACAGTACAGAACATGAACAGTTATGTATGCAGGGAACAACACAAACTATAATGCCCTTGACAGATATTAGCAAATAAGTACTATGTTTAAAATGTGGGTGTTAGAATGGTAGGTGTTGCTGCCCCAATTCTTGTCCCCAATAAACCTCTCTCATTGAAAAGCAAGTTGAGTTAACATTCAGGCAACGCAGTCAAACCTCCACTCAACGCCCACTGCAACTGGCTCAGCAACAGAGGCAAGAAAGGCTCTTTTTTGCAAGATTTTATTCCAGCAGAGTAACACAGCAGCTGAAGGGAAACCCAGCCAGAAGGAGGGTGAACCAGGTGGAGCAGGCAGCCTAAGAAGGGGAAAGGGTGGGGAGAGGAGCTAAAGGCCGGGCAGAGGTGTTTGTTCTCCAGGGGAAGGGGGGTGGCCACCAGGGATGCCAGGCCAGTCAGGGGACAGGGGAAGGAGAAACCAGAGGAAGTTGTGACACAAAAGGTCCATGGGAGAGTCTGTTTTTCCCTGCAGGAGGGCTAACTCTATGGTAAGTAGTTACCTCTGTTTCCAAACTTGGGGACTTGGGGACTTGGGGACTGACCAAGAGAAAAGAGTTCATGGTATGCTACACTATGTTAAGCTGTCATACGATGTTGAAATTTCACTTTCTACTGTTTTGCTGTCTAGTTCCTACAGATATTCTACAAGATTTTCTAAACAAATCATTCTCAAGAACAACATTAATTTTGTACCAAGTTTCACCTGTAAAATTTTCAGACAAATAAACAAAGAAAAAACCACCACCAAACCAGAAGAGTGAATATTACCAGTTAATTTCAAATTACCTGAGCTGTGTTATAACTTATTGCTAACACCCACTATGAGGATTTATCCCATATTTTGCTTCACAGTTGTGCTCAGCATCTATTCTCAGCAACAGGGTTGCATTATAGAGCATGATTTCATACTGTGTAGATTATTTAAAATCCAGTTCAGATATCACTGTACATCACCATATCTATGCAGTTGTTTCAGGCTATTTACAAATAACAGTGACTTGCTTCCAGAAACACAGAATATACAGAAATTGCTTTCCACTCTTTTTTGTTGTTTCTCACAATGTAAGTGGGTCAAGGATTAAGGTAGTATGTGTAGCACTGAAATGGCAAAAATTATTTTTATATAACCTACATTATGACAAGGTTCTGATAGCTTATTTTCAGTGTTTGATTCTAGAGAGTACAACATAATTAGAATGTGACACCACTTTTCTTTGAACTCTTTACTAACTCTTATTTTGGGCAAGCAGATACACTGCTGAAGCTTGTGAATAGATATGCAGGAGAAAGTCTAACCCTTCATGGAGGGTATAGGTTCCTCACATGCTGCAAAGGAATCAGGAGAAGGCCCAAGTTCAACACTCAGAAACCATAGTCCTGCTTGTCTTTGTACAAATCACTTGTCTCAGCAGAGCTGAAGCAGAAGACTTCTTGCCTTGCCCTGCCCAAAGACTACTTGCTGCATTCAGATGTGTTTTGTTCTTGTTTTGTTTTGAAATCTGTGACTTAGCATTCACTAGAGACACAGACCATTCCAATTGCTGTGGATCCTTCTGTATGCTGAAACTGACATCTGCATTTTCATTTGTATCTTTGTGAAGGTCCTTACCATTCAGGCAGTAGACAGTTACTTGAGTGCTGGGCAGCCTTAAGATGCATGAAGCAAGTAAAGGTGCTGGGATTTTTTCACTCACTCAGAGATGCAAGCCACTGCAATGCAACAGGCAACTATAGTCAGAAAGCTTCACTGCTTTCTGAAGAAATTTCTGTCATGCATTCAGGTGGCAGACTTCTCCTGAAGTCTGATTGACACATAGTTATACACTGCTGCCGTAGTCATGTTTTCTATGTGACTGTGTCTGTTTCTTAGGAAAAATATACAAAGCATAGCGTAGATGAGTAAGGAGAGCAGAAGGTTTAAGTTTTGGGGGTCTTTCTTGAGAAAGAGAGGAGCAATTTATTCCGCATTAAGAAAATGTTTGTTAGAAAGGAGAAAATAAATACAATAGGAATTTGTCTTTCAGAGGTCCTTGCAGAAGGTTCTTTAAGAGAAAAATACCTATGGCAAACATATGCTGCAAGGCTTTAATGCATTATCTTTTTTCCATGTTCAGGTGAAGGACTGCCTTTCTGTGTAAAGCCTCAGAGACATTGTCCTACAGAGCTAATTATTGTGAGAATCTGGAATTTTTAAGACTTCCTTGTCTTTGTGTTAAGCACTTTCTCTTCTCCGATGTATAATAATGTATTAACATTAAAAGTATAATAACAAAAGCCTTCAGAATTGTGTTGTCAGATGAAGTGCATTCATAAAGAGCACTGTAAAGGTATAAAGCAATGTTAAATCTTGAAATCAATTTTAAAAAACCCAGAGCATTACAAAGCCATGTCTCATAATCATGATATTTTAGATTTTCAGATATTTAACACAAATTAATGGCTGGTCATTAACAGTTTTTAGGGAGCTACAGCTCCTTCCCCTTCTCCTTGCAAGTAATATTTTCTTAAGAATAAACCATAAAATATTTTCAAAGGCACCAAATAGTCCTTATGAAACATTTCTTTTGAAATACTTGACAGCCAGATCCCAGCATCATCTATTTGATTTCATCCTGTGGATTTTCTATACTACAGTTTAAGCTTCTTCTATTTCAATCTGCTCTGACTGTCACAGCATTTTTTAACTTTAAGTCTGAGACAGTGATTCGTCATTTTGAAGACTGCTCTGCCTACAGGCACTTCATGTACCTGATCTTGATTCAGAATTACTTATTTAGGTCTGCTGCATTAGCTGTAATTTGACAAGGGGCAGTGGTGGCAGCTGAGCTTTTGACATGTTCTAGCTTCTTTTGGTATGATATGACAGTGGTGAAAATCAATGAAATACAAAATGAAATATATATATGTGTGTGTGTGTATATATATGTATGTATATATATGTTGAGGAAATATATATATATGGACAAAACATCTGATTTTAAATTGAGACTAACAAAGTGGATGTATTTTGCTGCTGACAATAATTCTTTGCAGGTTTGGAACAGCTTTTTGATTTCTGAAACAAATCTTTACATTGTGGTTTATGTAAATCTCGCTGAGAAATCTGTGTTTCTATTTAATTAAGGACCAATACATTTGGCAAATGGCCATATAGAGATACAGGAATTCCCCAAAACAAATAATGTAGGGTATTTTCAGAAGATAATGCAGACCACGGGAAAACTTATCAGTTAGTGCAAACAATGCAGTAATGCACTGCTGGGTTCTTGATATCTGGATAAGTAAGCAATAACATGAAAAGTCAGAGGTTGCTGAAATATCAAGGATTTTGCAGAACAAAAATAAAAGTGTCCAAAAAGATATACTACTGCATTTGTACACTCTCTAGGAGACTTTAAAAAAAAGCAGCAGCAAAGATCAAAGCAACATGTAAGAGAACTAACATTGTACCATTTTGGTTTAAATTGTTGGTGGCTGAACTTCAGTCTGGTGGCTCAGAATAAATGGCTGATGTGTGTGTGGGTAATTTCAGAGACATTGCGCTAGGCACCAGGGCATTACAGACTGCATGCAATTTCTTGAACCCCAAAATATATCTTCAAAGTAGTGTTTCAAAAGAGCATTATAGAAATATGCAAGATGAAACTTTAGATTTTTGCAAACAGAAAAAAAGACTTTGAGAACCCATATTAGTCAATTTTCCTGATTATTCATTTCTCTGTAAATTACTGCTTTCACTCTCTGTACCTTGGGCCATTCCAGTTTTGTGAATGCGTCCCTCAACTGTCCAAAGCTGGACAGAAGTCCCTTTTGTCAAAGAGTTGTCAGTGACATCACTTTATTTCACAATGTTTTATCAATGCAATTGATGTATTTCCAGGGGGCATTCCCCAGTTTGTCCCTAGGAAATTACACTCTCCTTTCTCATATAATAGAATATGATAGAAAAGAATAATTCATTTTGAAGAGAAGTAAACTTATCATCTAATCCAACTGTTCTAGTGCTGTTTTTGGCAAACCGGGAAGCTTCCACAAGTCCCTGATTGGTGGGAGGGTATTCAGGAACCTTCTGATTAGCTAGATTATCTGGAACAGTTCTTCCTGCACGAAAAAAAAAACAAATAAGCCTGCTGTGTGACCCTGTTCTGTGTTCTTCTCCAGAAGTACCTAAAGGTTATTTGTATATCCTGATCAGTCAAGTTGGTTGTGTCTATATAATCACTGTTATTCAGCAAATTACAGAGAGATACTTGACTCACCCTAAGGTATGTATTGCAGGTCAGGAGGCTTCATGATGCCTTGAATAGTTCTCTGTGGCTTCCAGGCAAGGTGATAAGCACTCTAAACCTTGCATGTAAGCAAAGTAGAACAGGTAATTGCCTTGTTATATTAATGATGGAGTTTAAAAATATTATTTTTAATTTTTTAAAATTTTTTATTGTATTTTATTTGGCTTTATTTATTCTGAAAATCTCAGTTAACTGCACACTTAGCTTTTCTGGAGTAATATGAGGTAATGAGGAATAAAATGCTGTATACTCACTTTCAGCTTTCTCCAAAACAATTAAAGTTTTACTTCCATATTTTTGATTAGAAAAACAGTAGCACCAAAGTCTTTGATAGGCTCAGACTCATTTTTGAAGTAAGATAAGGTGGCATCCATAGGATGAAAAGACTTAGAAGGAAAAAACTAGCTATGGAGTAATATTTTTTTCATAACAAAGCAAATGGGAAATCTGTCCACAGGAGAGAAAAATGAGTTCTGAAAGATATCAAAGCCAATTGCACAGAAATGGATGAGAAGATAGGATGCTCTCATGTTGATTTTTCCTCTCCTTTTCTGTGTGTTGTACAAATGTTTCCTAGTGTTTGTGGCTGCAGAGAAGTTGGAGGGCTCTGCCCTGTCAATGGAAATAGTCACCATTGCCATCTCTGCTGCTAACAGACAGTGCTTTCATTACCTCTCTAAATATATATTTACATGTCAAATCCTGCAACATGTGCAATCTATGCAATGAAAAAATGTTGGCAGAGATGAAATTGCATGTTTTTCATCTGCCATCACAGTAACTAGCCTGAAACTTCATTTATAGTTTGTCCTGACTGCCTTTCAAGCATGGCCCAAGGCATTAATGAAAAATGTTTTCTTAACAGACACCTGCCCAGAAGAGGACCTTCAATGTACTTTAAAGACCCATGTGCTGTCAGTTTTGTCAGCTATTGGAAAATTTATGATTTATGTAGATGGAATAAAAAAAAATTTAAAAAAAGGAATGGTGATATACTGTAATGGATAGAATTCTGTGCTTCATTTTGTAAGAGGGAAGCAACTTTTACCACTATAATGAGTTTTAAAAACTCAATGGTAAATGCCACAGTATTTTAATAAGATTCAGTGTCAATGTACACTTCATTCAGTTACTTCAGAGAAGACAGGGATAGGCAAACTGTCAGGGACACCCTCTCACTGAGTTGTGAGCTTCAGAAGGACTGCTTTTTTTAAAGGTCTGCTTTCTAAACTCTTTCTCTCATAGGGTTCTAGGGATAGTTGGTTCCATGCCAAATCCCAGACTTGGTCAATGACATGCGTTAAAAGAATTATATATGTGCAATCAATCCTTTATATAAGTCACCTAAGATTTCAAAGTCTAGCATGTTAATCATCACTGACCAATATGTTGTGGAAAGGAATCTTTCAACCTTGGTGGGTAACCTTGAGAGGCAACCTTGACCCTATTCAAGGGAGCCATCTGCAATAAGGGGAGCACATTGGGGTCTGGGATGTCTGCTATTGAGTGAGATGATTAATAGAGACAATGAGCAAATGCTCATTAACATGACATGTGGGGCACCCTTAGGAACAGTACTTGACTTCCATATTGCCTTCCATTCCCCAAACTGTAGATTAACCTGGACAGGGCCATCACAACCTCCATTGGTTGTTACAACCTAACCATGGGGAAGACACACTCCACCACATGTATATATAAAATTAAAGTAAGGATAATATAAATGGGGGTGTTAGAATGGTAGATGCTGCTGCCTATTTCTTGTCCCCAATAAACCCTTCTTGTTGAAAAGCAAGTTGAGTTAACATTCAGGCAACGCAGTCAAACCTCCACTCAGCGCTCACCACAACTGGCTCAGTGATAGAGGCAAGAAAGACTCTTTTTGCAAGGTTTGATTCCAACAGAGTAACACAGCAGCTGAAGGGAAACCCAGCCAGAAGGAGGGTGAACCAGGTGGAGCAGGCAGCCTAAGAAGGGGAAAGGGTGGGGAGAGGAGCTAAAGGCCGGGCAGAGGTGTTTGTTCTCCAGGGGAAGGGGGGTGGCCACCAGGGATGCCAGGCCAGTCAGGGGACAGGGGAAGGAGAAACCAGAGGAAGTTGTGACATAAAAGGTCCATGGGAGAGTCTGTTTTTCCCTGCAGGAGGGCTAACTCTATGGTAAGTAGTTACTGCTGTTTCCAGGGCTGGGGACTTGGGGATTGACCAAGAGAAGAGAGTTCATCAGCTTCTACAACTCTCCTTTTTTTCTTACTAAGAAGACCTCCCCCATGGACTTCTGCATACACTTAACTCAACAGGGAAACATGACTAAGACGATAAAAACAATTATTACAATCAAAAAAATTCCTTTGACAAAATATTTAACTCATCCTGTGAAACCCCACTGTCTGAAAAGTTCACTGATCCAATCTGGGTATTTTTCCACCTTTAAGTCCTTTATTTGCTCCCTTAGCTTGTGGATGCTTGTGTGTATGGATTCTGATTGTGAAGAGATGTTGAGGCAGCACATCCCTTCAAAGTCTTAGCAGCCATGTCCATGGGCAAGCAGTAGGAAGTGTATGGCAGCTCTGTGTTGCAATGTTGCATGTCTGGTAGCCTCAGTGTCACTAAGGAGGTCACTGAGTGCAGTGAAGGTAGTGTTTGCCTGCTTACTAAGCCAACACTGCAGGTAAGAAAGCTCACCAAGAGCCTTAGCTGAGGCCAACTGAGGTCAGAAAAGTGAAACCATTACTCTCTTTGCTTTGTTCCAATTATAAACTTGGCTATCACAGTTTTCATTGAATTCTGAATAGGATCTCTTTTGGCTGCAGAGTTGCTTTTTTGTTTCCAATTATGTAATAATGTAATGTTTGGAGTGAGGATAGAAAGCCTGCCAAGACTACAGGGACCCCCCTTGGAGATGTGAAGGGATCCCAGCCCACACTCAGCCACCACAGATAAAAAACATTCCCCGGGGCAACACTTTGGGATGGAGTGAGGACACAGAGAGTATGTGACTGGTGTAATTACACCAATTTTTATGTTATTATAGACTTTGTTAATTGGTGATACGTCTTTTCTGTATATGCCTTTTGCCACATCAATCTCGAGCCATTGTTGACTCGGTCATCTGAATTAAAATTTGACACAATATTTTGCCTTGAAGGACCCCAGCAAGTCCAGTTCTTGGGGTTCCTTTATACCATCTGTGAGAATCTTTGTCCAGTCCTCACAAGTGCCTACTGGATTGGGCCTCTTCTTGCCTGTGGTGCAGAGGAGATCTGAGTTAGTGACAGGCCAGTCATCTGCTACCAAGGGAATCCCTACCAGACACGTCAACAATGGGTTACCCATGCTGCCCATGGACAGCAGAGATGGTCTTGCTGTAAAGTCTTGGCTAGTGTGACCCAGATGTTCTGATTAGGCTGAGGGACAAACTGATGGGAAGGTGAGGAGCATCCAAATTCAATCTGGAACAGTTGCAGGTTCCCTGCTGCTGGACACATAACAGGATGCTTGGGGGTGATGAGTTGATCTGTGAGCTTGAGAAAATAGATGTGTCTAACTTTAACAGTCCCTCCTACCTTTCCCTCTTACCCCTCAGTTTTTACTGAGTAAAAGAGGGGTGGGAAAACAGGGGAGATAACAGTGTAGCAAACTAAAGAGAAGTAAAGCCAACAAGAAAAAAAAGGGGGTAATGGTGCAAACAATGAGTGAATAAAATTCAACAGAGAATCTTTTGTCTTTAGGAGCAGTGGAGGGTCGTCATCTTCTGTGAGGGACCTTTGTGTTTACAGTGTTTTTCCTTCTCCTCCTCCACGTTGCCTGAGTTTGGTCTCTTTCTTGTCTCTCAGGTTCCAGGGAAGCATCTCTGGGAGCTGCACTTGGCGATTCGATGAACAGCTTGACATTCTTGCTGGGGATCCACCTGGGGCCTGATTCTGTGGGCACGCAAGCATAGCCTCTGCCCCATGTTGCTACAGGATAAATGTTTCACAAATGAAGGAAATGTCAATTACATCTCTCAAAAGAAAGATAAGCACAATATTAGTAGATTGGACAGGTAGAATTTTCTCATAGTAATTTTTTTCTAGAAGGGACTTTGAATTATGTCTAAATTCGTTTGAAATTGGAAAACTGAGCCACCAATTGGAAGCTTTGTCTTTTTCAACTCTCTACTAAGCAAAGCTCTTCATTTTTATATTTGTAAGATTTGCAAGACTATTGAATATGGCAATCAGTGTACTTTGTTCTGCATATGAAAGAAACTGCTTTTCATAATTTCATACTTATGTTAGAAGGCGCTAATTAATCACTTTTGTTATTATCTTACAAATTAGACAGGAAATCATAGGAAGTTTCAAGCAAAGAGTAATTTAGGTCCACCTTATAACTTCACTTAAAAAGAAACTTCAGGACAAAGTTGCCACACAGAAAAACCAAGGGTTTTTTTAAAAAGATCTGATGCATTATTTAAAAAAAATACAATGTTTTGAAACCTAAGTTACATCATTATCTCAGAAAATTAATTACAGCTGTTGTACATTGCTTCACAGACTACATCTACAAAAAACCTAGTCTGTCATTGTTGGCCTCATGCGAAGACTTAATCAAAATTCACGGTAACAGTTTTTGTGTTTTTTCTTACTATTTTGAGAATACCCTGAAAATATATGAAGTCAAAAGCTGGAACAAATCACTGAGTGAACAATGTAAATAACAAGTGTATTTTTATTAAAATTGCCATTAAATGGGTTTATGTTCTGAAGTTAAACTCCTGAATTTCAGCCCAGCATTTGGATTCACCGAGACCATTTCCACTTGTGTGAATGCATACTTGTTTACTGCTGCAAGATAAAACACTTGTTTTGTCACATAAACTGTAAAACAGCTGAACTTGTCTAGCCATCAGTATGGCTATGCTTGGAGTATTGAGACCTTTGAACTTGCTTGAAGGCAGGAATAGGACAGCTTTTAGATGTTAAAAGCCTTAGGAGACATCATACCTACTCGAGATACAATTTCGTCTCCATATTTTTGTAAAGGGATGACCTGTTACAGGGGAAATACCCTTTTGAGAAGGCCATGGACTATAATTTCTTTTAATTGACATCTGGCTTCCTTCATCTTAGCATGAATGGACTACAAAAGTAATTCCTTTGACACTGCAAAGTCTGGAAAAATTAAGGCTATAATGTAGTTTCCTTGGCTTTTTAATGTCTTTAATCAACATGCATATCTGATGTTTTGTTTCTGAACTGAAGGGTTATCAACTGAGAATACAATTTTATTAATATGAATTTATATTATAATGTTACACCAAGTACTTTTGTGTTTGTTTTAATGATGAACAGTAAATGTTTTTGTTTGTTTTTGAAGTTCTTTTAATAAATGAAGAAAAAATGGTAAGGAATATATTTTAATTTTAGGAGTAAAATAATTGCAGTCACTGATTTCATTCCTGGGGACATGCTCAGAAAATACTGATTTTACATTGTTTTTATTATTATTGCTAATAAGGCAGAAGTACATTTCAGACATTTGAAATGAAACAAAGGTCCTGTGGCAACTGTAGGAACACAACCCAAGTATCATTTCAAAGATTATCAGACAGAATACAATGAAATACTACATTCATTTCCCTCATTTTACAGTGGAAATAGGCTAAATGTAGTGACCAAGAGGAAATGGAAAGAAGCTTTGCTCCTTCCCAGCTTGGTGATGCCTACAAAAGGACTGAAGATGCACTCAATTCCTTTGTGCAGATCATAGATAAAATTGTTAACCAGAACTGGCCACAGTATTTAGTCACGGGGAACCTCCCTTGTGACTGAGCTAGCTGTCACACCCCTCATCACTGCTGTCTGGGCCAGGACATCCAGTCAGTTTTTAACCCAGCAAATGTGCATCTGTCCAAGCCATAAGCAGCCATAAATTGCTCCAGAAGGATGCTGTGAGAAACTCTCAAAGGCTTTACTTAAGTCTAGGTAGATAACATCCACAGCCTTTCCCTGGCTGATCTAAAAAAGCAGATCATCTGGTTATAGGAGATGAGATTGATCAAGCAGGATCTACCTTCCGTAATTGCATACTGGCTAGGCCAAATTCCCTGGTTATCCTGCGCATATCTCATGATGGCCCTCAAGATGATGTACTCCATGACCTTCTATGGCATCAGGAGAAGTCAGGATGACAAGTCTGTAGTTCTCTGGATCTTCCTTCTGATCCTTCTTACGGATGAGCCTCCACATTTGTGATCTCATCTGGGGTAAATGACTGAAAATAGCTTGAGAAGGTCCCTCAGTACCCTCAGGTGGATCCCATCCAATCCCACAGACTTGTGTTTGTCTAAGTGGCAAACACACTGTACACTGACTGTTCCCTCCCACATTATGAGGGCTTCATTTTTCTCCAATCTTGCTATTAAAGACAGGAAAAGTAGGTAGTTACTATCTCAGCCTTTTCCCATCCTTTTTCGCTGTGCTAGTCTCTGAATCAAATAAAGGATGGGAATTCTTAAATGATAAATAAATAATGGTGACTTTTTTTCAAAGTGTTTGAAAGAACATCTGAAGATGGTATACGAATGATTAAACTGAGGGAAAAGATGTGCTTTATATTTTCCAAGTTTACTCAGCCAGTTGCAGGTGATACCTAGACTTTTAGCACTCAAAGCTTAAATTTCAAAAATACACAGGTTTATTTTTAGCTAATGACTGGAGGAAACATAATTAGATTATGAACTCTGGAAATTAAACCAAAGCAAAACACCTGTTTTAATAATGTCATCCATACCTATTGCAGGTTTCCTATACTACACAACTGCTATAAAAATGAAATAATGCCTACTTCTGATGCCTAAGGAGGCTACCTGGAACAGAGGCTAGACAGAGTTAAAAGAACTCTAAAAAAGTAGGTATTTATTAAAAGGCCTTCAAAGGATTCACCTGGGGCAGTACAAGAGCCCAGCCAGAGCAACATCCAAGATGGACACAAGATGGAAGATCAGTCACAAGTTTTTACACTTTTATAAGTTTTGTTCCATTTACATATTGGGTTAATTGTCTAATTACAGTTTCATGTTATGAAGTCCCATCCTCCCAGATTGCTCTCCTCAATTTGATGTTGTTTATACCTCCTGGGCCTGAAGCTGCAGCAGTGTCCTTGGTTCTTGGCTGGAAATGGATTGTTTTGTCTAACTGGACTGTGAAGACAACTTTGCTAACACTTTATATGAAATTCAGACTTACATACTAATGCAGTACAGAAACTGGAAAATATGAAAGCTAAAACTTAATGCATCACCTCCTGAGATCACATGGTACATGAGCATATGGCATATTTAATTAGCAAACATTCAGTTTAGAAATGGGGATGACGTGTTGGATTGGTTACAGTATAGGCTAAGCTTGGCGATCCTGAAGGGACCCTTCCAACTCAGCAAATTCTGTGATTTTATGAGTATATTTTTTTTCTGTGAAGTTGCCATCTCATGTTTTGCTTCCTTGTTAAAAAAATACCCTGTTAGAGAACCAGGTACAAATGATACCATTTTACCCCACACCTTGGAACTAGTTCTGCCAAACAGAACTTTTCTTCAGCATTGTACCTCTGTGTATGTTAAGGAATAGATATCAGTAGAAAGGTAACTACACTGAGCAAAATTTTAGGCTTTTCTTCTTTTGCTCCTCACCTAGAATTTACATTTATGTGTTGCATGTAGATTCCTCTTCAGGCTAAATCTCTTTTTTTTTTCTGTAATTAAAGAAGTATGCACTTTCTCCAGGAGATTTCCTTTGTGTTCACTCTAAGTTTTTGTTTATGAAACTGCAATAAAAATACTGAGATTAATTCTACATTTTCCTTGATGCATGAGGAACTTTTTAACCTTTTTTCCAAATGACATCATTTTTATAAAAGCAACACAGAGTTTGCCCTGTTCTCTGTGTTTCAGATTAATGAATCCATGTGGTGATATCATTTCCAATTTGTGTGGGAAAATGCATCCCCTGATTACTCTGATTATGAGAGTGGTTATAAATTCAATCATTTTTCACTTTTGCTTTCTTCTATAATAGCTGTAATTCTTAAGATGTGAGCATCGTGACCTGTTATCTAGGTCTTCAATTTTATTATCAAAACGGTGAAGCTTTTGTGAATCACTTGAAAATCTTCCTTGGAAGAAAAGGTAAAGTTTTTCACAGCAGACTCCTTTACCATTTGTTTTTATTTTTTGGGGTTTTTTGGGGGTTTTTTTCAGTTTTCTGGTTAGTTTTTTTCTGTTATGAAGAGTAAAGTATTAATAATCGACAATGACTTGTGTCATACATGTGTACTTTGGGGAAAAATTTCAAGACTGATAGATTCTAAGGGTAGAACAAAGAGTTATATAGTCTAACCTTATGTAAAACATAAAACCACGAAAGAGTAAGCAACTCTAGGTAAACTTTCATGACTCAGATTTAAGGGCAGAGGTTTCAATGACCTTCATCTATGCTGACCTCCAATAAAAGAGGAGAAAAGAGCAGCAATTGTTACATTAGGAATAACAAATTTATTTTCTGTTTTCTGTGATTTGTTCTTCAGTTATTTTATTTTAATTCAGTTAAGTTATGCCATTAAAGAACTCTATATTTCTTTTACAAGGTAATTGCAATACATCTGAAGGTATTATCCAAACTTTCCAGATTGTTTAGGAATAATAAAGGACATGAGATGTGTTAAACTAAAGCATATAACTGGATATATGTTTCCTTCTACATTAGATCACAAGCATTGCATAATTTTACATTTCATTGGAGTCACTATATGCTGGAAATATTAAGGGAATTTTTGTTTTCCAATTCATGTTCAACATTCACATTTTATTGAATTCTGGAATTTCCCAGAATCCCAGAATTCTGCAAATGAGAGCCTACAAGTTTGAAGTAGCATTTACCTCTTCAGTGAGTATTGTTAGATATGATCTGTTCCATGAGAAATGCAGGAAATTTCTAAACATTTATATTTTTTATCTTCAACTTTACATCTTTTCTGCCCTACTTAAGTTTACAAATGTTCATTATTGAGGTGCCTTGAAGTAGAGCTAATGGCTTCTTTTCATAAGTTACCCTGAAAAAAGGCTGAAACTAGAACAACACAAATGGGTATAGACTATATAAACATTTCTACATTGCATTTTTGTTAGAGGATTTTTCTTGTTGAAAGAAAGAAAGAAAGAAAGAAAGAAAGAAAGAAAGAAAGAAAGAAAGAAAGAAAGAAAGAAAGAAAGAAAGAAAGAAAGAAAGAAAGAAAAGAAAGAAAGAAAGAAAGAAAGAAAGAAAGAAAGAAAGAAAGAAAGAAAGAAAGAAAGAAAGAAAGAAAGAAAGAAAGAAAGAAAGAAAGAAAGAAAGAAAGAAAGAAAGAAAGAAAGAAAGAAAGAAAGAAAGAAAAGAAAGAAAGAAAGAAAGAAAGAAAGAAAGAAAGAAAGAAAGAAAGAAAGAAAGAAAGAAAGAAAGAAAGAAAGAAAGAAAGAAAGAAAGAAAGAAAGAAAGAAAGAAAGAAAGAAAGAAAGAAAGAAAGAAAGAAAGAAAGAAAGAAAGAAAGAAAGAAAGAAAAAGAAAAGATAAGATGAATGCCACACCTGCTCTCTTTGCTCATATTGCAATTTACTGCCTTCTTAGGCCTAAGAGTTGTTTGGGAATGTTGTTTTGCTGTGTACCAGACAATAAAAAAGACCATTAACACCACTCACTGAAAATTAAGTATCAGTTACTAAAGTACAGGTAATTACAATAAGTGTTGCTAAATGTTGATAGCACACTTAGTCTGAGAAGATCCACATATAATCTACTTAAATATTTTGATACATCAAGTAATATATTTAATTAATACTTAAAGGAGTATTCCAAGTGTTTTTTTCCTTTAATTTCTTCCAACTGAATTGAAATAAACATCTTAGTTAACTGACTTTTTGAGAAAGATCAAAACTCCATCTGTCCAGGGACATATAAGAGGCAATGAACTGTTGCAATGAAAAGATATTGAGGTGCTGATGCATGTCCAAAGAAGAGCAATGAAGCTGATGAAGGGCACAACTCTTATGAGAGGGGCGGGGAGAATTGTAGTGAGGGCATTCTCCTCCTGAAAAGAAGGCTCAAAAGTGTCAATCTCTAGTGAAATCAAAGAGGTACATGACAGTATGCATGTCTGGAAAAATACTTTTGAAGGATGCACTTAAAAGACAGTCTACATTCTAGCACGACTAAGCCTACCAGCCTCATTTTTGAGGTGATCAGATTCTTTGCCATCTTCAGAGAACTGTCAAAGCTGAGTAAGAGACTTATTTTGAAAATGCATTTCCAGACTTCCAGCTTCTAGAGTTAGCAGCTTTTCTAAAATATAAGATAAAATAGGACCAATTTTTTGTGAACATAGATAGTTCTTTAGCCAGCTATGCTTAAATAGGAGATCAATCTGAAAACGTAAGATAAAATAAAGATAAAACAGGAACAATTTTTAGTGAGCATAGATAGCTTTTTAGCCACCTATGCTTAAGTACGCATTCAGTCTGAAAGTTTCTGTAATTTACTGTTGAAACCAACAAAAGACAAGCAAATAGTTTGAGAAAATATATAGTTTCTGTTGTAAGTCTGTCATCATGTTGATATTGTTGTATAAGATAATAAACCAGTAAGAATAACCTATTTATTATGATTTAACTGAAGAATGTGCAAAAGTGATAGGGGAAGGAAGTTCTGATTATTCTAATTATCTGAAGAAGTAATAGTGTAGTCTTTCTAATGTTATGGGGTTTCTAATAGTATAGGGTTTTTTCCTTCATAGATCTACAAGTATGTCAAAAAGTCAAAGACATATATAAAATAATGGTTTTTACAGTTAAAATTTCAATGCATTTTTTACTGAACATAATTGGAAAGAAAAAAAAAAACAACAAAACAACAAACCAGAATAAATCTGTTAATTAATCCAGAAAGAATTGTAAAAAACCAATAAATTTATATTTCTACAGTAATATATTACTTGAACACTAAACCATTCTGCTTCTAACTATTGTTTTCCTTAAAAAAATAGCACATTTTTCTTTTGAAATCTTTATGCTTTTTACAAAAATACCTTTGTATACACATAAATTGGTAGTGAATACAGCAAATAATATTTAATACAAAAACCTTCTTTACAAGTTCAAGTTCAAATATGAATTAGTAAAAAACTTTTCATATTGAGTGCTTCACTCTGTCATTTTCTTTTTTTACTCAGGTCATAACATTTGTATTTGCTTTACCAAAACATTTGTAAATCTTCCAGTTTACAAAGAATGAATACACTGCTGTATTTATGTATATGTTTCTTTGTAAAATAAAAATCTGGAAAATTTAAGAGTGAAAAAACTAATGCTAGGAGTGATTGTTAGAAGCTCATGGATGTTTATGTCTCACTTCTCTTTCCTGTGTCTGCAGATACTGTTGTGCAGTAACTTTTTTCCCTTCTATAAACTGTTATTTGTAGATTGTGATGAAAAATAAGTGCAAATGGCTTGAGCTGTCCAGACATCAAACAGCAAGGCTTGCCTGAAAATACTTGCAAGATTTCAAACTGCAGTAGAAGACAAGGCACAATATTCAGACATTATCAAACCAAGGATTTTTTTGCTTTCACTCACCTTCAAAAAAAACAAGTTGGAGGCCAAACAACTGAACTGCCAATGTTATCATGCCCTCCTGATCAATCTGGAGCTTCTGCTTCCCCACAAAATCATAATTAAGAAATTCTCCCAGTAAAATATGACTTCTACAATGCAGTTCTACAATAGCAGAGAGCTTATTTCACCTATCACTTGCATTATATAGGTTAATAAATAGAGACATCTATGTGTCACTTGTCAAATTATTTTGGGACTGGGGACAGATCTCAGATTATCAAGACCCTGATGTGCTTCTAGATGAAACTCTTATAACTTTTTTCCATCAATAAGTGCTTCCAGAGAAAGCTATGCTGATGGAGATATTGCTAGATGCAAGTTTTAAGATACATACTTTTATTTGGAAAGAATTTTACTTAACAAAGTTTAAGATAAAATATGCATCTAAAGCCTACAGATTTTTGTAGGCTATTTGAAGATGGCTCTGTGAAGATGTACTTTATCAATAAGAAACATCAGGATGGTGGAATGGGAACAGCTCTGATATTGCTTCAGCTTATTTCCCAGTTACAGCTGAGAAAAGATGGAGCTGATCTCAGTGATACTGGCAGCCTTCTGGCCCTGGAAAAGAAGAAGTGGTTGTGGGAAGGGTTGGGAGTGTGAAATACAGTGGAAATGGCTCACGATTGGAATGGATAGGCTTCTAAGAGGACACAAAATTTCCAGTGAGAAAGCAATCTTTGAGCTACTCCCCCTGTCCCTTATGTTTGTACAGTTCTTTTGAGCAGCAGAATCCATAAACAGAATAGCAACATGCTGAAGTAACAAGCAGAGTATGCAAAAATTTGCACAAGGATAAAGTTGTTGCTTGGTTGATTGTTTTGCAAGAGAGGTGTGGCCCAGTAACTTTGCAGATCCTTACAGTGGTCTTCAACAGATCGAAGAGCACATCCATAATTTAAAAGATTTCTTTCTCTTTGGTTTACCAAAGGATTACCACAACATCTGCATGACATATTTGATAACGTCACTTAAAATTGGAGGATTTATTCACTTTCCAGTCTCTCATTACTAATAAAAGTTGTAGCCTCTTTCATAAAAGATATGTCTGGTTTCTTTCCTTCCCAATGCAAACAAGGTTATTGAAGACAACAGTGAGATATTTAAATAGACAACTATTAAAATCTTTTCACTGCCATGAAGCATCCAGAAGTCCTGCCACACATAAACAATTATTAATCCCATCTCACTGCTCTTTCTTCTTTCATGCATTTAAAACCTGCAAATTATAATTATCAGAGATTGTCAATACAATGTGGGAAGGAAAAGAGGGGCACCAAAAATGATACTAAAAAGAGCAGATACAAAACATACCACAGATATGAATAGGTATGTCCCTCAATACTCCTCCTCCTCTAACCTAAAAGTCAATGGTTGAAAATAAAATAGAAAAAGAACCTGTCTGTGGAGATGAGGAGGAGGAAAGCACTGCTGCTGCATGCTGACAGACAAATGAGGAGCCATTCTTGATCCCATGGACATGGGAAGTACCAGAGCTAAACCCTACATGAGAAGGGGACTGCTCTGTTTGACCACTGAAAACCCAAATGCTGACCTACCATGAACATAATAAGCAAGCTATCAAAGTCAAATATAATTCATATTAGACCTGAAGTGATTGATACATACATGTTGTTTGCCTGATAGTGTGAGGAAGTGTTTTAACCAGTTTAAGAATAATGTAAGACATGAACACAAAATCAATTGCATATATGTTAACTTCTCTAGAGCAGTAAAGCCAAATTGGTTTTACCTGAGTCTTTGGAAGTCTTTTTTGGCATCATTAAAATTTCAATCAATTAGAATTAAAAAAAAAATTAAAAATCGGGATTTAATTACTTCTAAATCCTAAGTTCCTAAGAAATACCTTGAGACCTGTTCTTCTTTCAGTGCTTTTCCCTTGTAATTGTTCAACAAGCAAAAGTGTCTGGTCACATAGGAACACTATCATAAAAACAATCACAGCAGCTTGCTAAAATCTCTTATTAAATTTCATAAAAGTTATGGTCTCCTATGTGTTTTCTTGGCGAAGTTACACAGCACAGTGAGATATCATTTTAGCTCACAGATATCTCCTCCATCTTTTTATAAATTGTTATCTCATCCTGCTTTAAAACTACAGATTAAATAAATAAATAAAAATTGGAACAATTACTATTCTGTGCTATCCAGCACACTTGGAACTTTACCCTTTATCTTAAGAAAGAAAAAGTCGTCTCATTTGTGAGATACACAAATAATTACAAGATTATTTTTCAAGGTTGTTCTCTGATACAGTGCATGGCATCTGAGAATATGGGTTTGAGACTTAAAAATTCAGAGTAGGCTTAATTGGAAAGGAAGCAGTCTACAAAATTATAAGAACTAATCCAAAGGATATTCTGCTCATTAGAGTTTTAAGAGGTTGCAGTTTCAAAGTTTTTCATGCTCAGTTGCTTCAAATCACCCATGTTTATAGAGTTCTAAAATATTCATGGTCTGTGGATCTCTGATCGGATAGTGCACATTAGGAATCTGACATAAACATTAGTCTGTGAATTTTATGTATTTAGGTAGTTGAAAGAATATGGTTCAATATTCTCTAAAGTGTGGCTCTGTGAATTATTACTGTCGGAAATGATCACATCCATATTGGAATGAATAAGAAATACAAATCCTTGTTACATTACACAGCAGCAAACAAACCAATCTAGTCAATTTGTACCATGTGGTATGACTAGAAATATTTTTCAGTGATTTGGAGAATCATATTTCTGTAGTTTGTAGAAATAAAAATAAAAATAGGATAAAAATAATATCGACCTGTTTAGAAAAGACTGACCTGTTACAGCTAGTCTACATACAATTAATATAAAAAAAGTTGGTCATTCAGCTGTTATATACAGACTCACTCCATAAAGGTTATGGTGATTTATATGGGTAGAGAGTCTGCCCTGCAATACTACTTTGAGAAAGGAAAAAAAAAAGTTTTAGAGTGACAGTAATATGATAATATGATGCAGAAACTTTATGAAGACCTGTATTAATTCTAGCACTAGTCACTCATCATTAGTTCATGCAGTGTAATAATCTGTTCCAGAATCAACAAATCCTTTTTTCTCAGTTATTTTCTCTGTTTCTAAAGGAGAGCCATTTCTAAGATTCTTTTAATAAAATGAAAATGATTAAATGAATTCCTGTTATTTAATAGATTAGAAAATTTATGTCAATTTACATTTTGTTTTAAAACCTTGGAAAAAAATTATGTTCCTATTATGTTGCAGCCAGAGTTTAAGATAGAGAAGATTATGCTAGCTTCAGAAGAAGTGTGTTTAAGCAAGCTGCAGGAATCAAGTAGCAACCAAGAGGAGAATGTTCAACAGGTGATAATATGAATATCGAAGTTTTGCAGAATTTCTAGCCTTGGGTACAATTTCAAAATTCCCAAACACTTCTGTGTTTAGGACCAAATCTTTCCAGGAGTAAATCAGTGTAATTTCACTGAATTAATTTGAGCTATACTGAAATAGTTTTAAAAGCAAATTTAAAGAATTTAAATTTAAAATTTAAGTATTTAAAGCAAATACTTTGTCTCCCCATAGGCTTCCAATATTATCAGCCCCTTTATTCTCTTGTCATGTCTATCTATTAACACTCTATCTGTGTCCTTTAGCTAATCTTCATGCATATTTAAAGAAACTGTGTGAAAATCTAAGTTGCATTGGAAAGCAACCAAGTCCAAGTCTAATCTTTTGGGCTTTTATATTGCCATGATGTGATTGTTGCCTAAAGAATTCAAATTACTTTTCTGTATTTCAAGTATACATATGCAGGTTAAAAATAAACAAATATGTTCATGTACACTTCAGGGGGCAGAAAGATCAATCTAAGGTCTCTCATACTAATGAAGTTTCCAGACATGCAACTACTTCAGAACTGTATCTGGTCTTTCAGAAAGTCTTTGATTCTCACAGAACTGAGATGTATCAGCTGCACAGAGCTGTCATCACTGCGGATGGCACACCACCTGGAGAACATCTAGTCAAGCCCCGGGTCAAAGAAAGGCCACTTAAGTTGTCTTGAACAGTGTTTGTGTTTTTAATCTGCCTGAGGATGGAGACTCCACAATCTCTCTGGGCAAACTGCACCAGTGTTCAAACAGCCTCAGAGGAAAAAAACTTTCATATTTAAGTGCAATTACATATATTTTCAATATTTATCTAATGCCTCTAATCCTTAACCTCTGAAGAAAGCCTGGCACTGCCTTATATATGCCCATCATTCAAGTACTTACACAAATGGGTAAGTTCACCCTCTGAGCCTTCTTTTCTCCAAGCTGGGCAGTTCCCAGATCTCTCAGCCTCTCTTCATGCAGAGGTATTCTGTTCCCTTTGTCATCTTTTGACTGCTGGATTGATTTCAAAATGTTCATGTCTCTTGTACTGGGAAGCCTGGATCTGGACACAGAACTCCAGGAGTGACCTCACCAGTGCTGGACAGAGGGGAAGGATGATGCCTACTTGCTGGTAGCAGTGGTTCCACTGCAGCACCGGAAGTTGTTGGCTGTCTTTGCTGCAAGGGCACCTTACTGGCTCATGTTCATCTTCCTGCCCTCAAAAGAAACCTCAGGTCCTTTTCTGAAGAACTCCTTTCTGTCCAGCTGTCCTTCAGCACTTTTTTGTGCATTGGTCTTCCTTTTGCTGCCAATACACCTACAGGAGCCTCTCTTCTTGACTTTTATATTCCTCACCCAATCTAAGTTGGATGAGGTTTGTCTTTCTTATGTTCCTCTCTGCATCTTTGAGCAATACCTATATTTCTTCTGGGTCATCTTACCCTACTTCTCATTCTCGTATGACTCATTTGTTTGTCTGAATTTTGTCTGCAGATTCTTTTCATCTACACAGGACTCCTGCTGCCTTTTTTATTCTCCTGAATTTTCCCATTCAAGATCAAGAATAGAGTAGATCGACATTGAACTTGGAGGACATGATCATTGGAATTCAAAAAATTTCTTCTGAACCACTCCACTCCACTCATGTTTCCCACTGGATTCTTCTAAGTGGTTCCCTGCCTAAGTCTGCTTCTCTGCAGCCTGGAATTGCGATCTTCCTTTTGTCCTGCTGCTTCCTTTTAGAAAGTTGTACTCCACCACCTCATGGTCACCACAGCTGAAGGATTCCTTTTCTTCTGATGTAATTAGTCCACATGTTCAGTCTTTCTTTTCTTTTGATTTGGTGAGTTTCTTGGGTGGGTGGGCTTTGCATCACAATATCCATCTGTCGGAATTACCTTTTACCCAGTCGGACACAGTAACTGTGTTGCAACTTCAACACAGTTTCTGAGTTGGCTTTCCTTGTGGTCTGTAAATTCTTTATTATTTTTGTCTATTATCAGTAATACATTCTTCTTCCCATCTTTGTCATCCTCCCTCTAGGTCTAACATAACACCTGGACAATAGTAGCACTTCTTTCTTATCTCAAGGTCCTGCTGTAGGACATTATTTTCCAGGTATCCATGGAGACATATTTGGGTGGGGGAGGAGGAGGGCTTCAGTGGTCACTGTCACAGATGCCTTAACGTGGGGTGGTCTTTGATCAGTGATATGCCTATGAGAAGTTTCTTCTTTACACAGTTTACCATAGTGGGAATTATTGTCTGGATGTATTATCTAGGATGTATTAACCAGACCTCACCTCTGCCAGGACTGGAGTTAATACCATCCTTCTTTGCTCATCTCATGACAGAGTTCCTCTGTTGCTTTAGCAGTGTTTGAGACATGCAACCATACTCTTTGAGTCTCTACACCACACCAGCGAGGCCTGTGAAGTGGGTGTGCCTATTTCTTGATTAGGAGGTCATGGCAGACACTAACAACATCAATCACATTTGTCTGCCTTCTTAGCCCTGAGCCATGTGTCCTCAGCTGTCTCCTGCCCCATTGGCAGCTCATCTAAAAGATCCCAACACAGGACACAGAAACTGATGCACAAAGTCCTGTTTCTCCTGGCTCTCTCTCTGCCACCTGTGGTTCCAAATATTATACAAACAAAAATGGAAACCTCAGCAACACAGACACTTAGGGATACAAAGATATTAGAAGCACAAAGCTAATTGCCTAGAGATAACTACCCATATTCATTGAAATTTAAAAAAAAAAAGCAAAAAATGATAACAATTGTCTAAGACAGAAGTTTAATTGAAGAAATAGGGATACATTTGATCTATATAGTGGGGCAAATAAGGTCATCCTCCTTAATAAAACAGCTCATCACCTGTTTACCTCTTATGTTCATGTGTAGAGCACTACAACCTACTTTTCTGACTGCAAGCAGAAAGAAAAACTTCCTTATCCACTTCTAATCACAGCTGCTCAAATTGATTCACAAATTAAATAATTCATTTGGAAAATACTAGTCTTTCACAGGTAATTTGAGGAGAAACAGTGTTGATGAATTCTTTTTCTGATTATTCTATTGCTGGAATGTTCTCAGGAAGAGCTAATTTCTTCAAGCCTGGGTTAGCTGCTGAGTGACTAATTTGATTAATGTTTATTAGTTATTCTTTTATTGAAAATTTCGTTTTTCCATATATCATATTTCTCAAATATGAAATCTTAATATCTAATGATAATTTAGAGATAAATTTTTCACAGCAGGTTCACACAAAGGACATGCCCAAAGGTAGTTGAAAAAGCTTCCTAATGTAAAATTTGCATGGATTTAAAGCTATTGGTTAGATGAAAACACCAATTAAATGCCCAGCAGTTAGAGACTGCAGGTACTTGTGGTGCTACATAGACCAGTAAGATCTAGAGATAAGGAGAAAAATTGCAAAGGAAAAAATTACAAAGGAAAAACAGGAGTTTACATGTTTTCAATGCTGTATTTGTTTATAAGTCAAAAATTACTATTTCTTAACATAAAGTTGAGAGGGTCATTGGAGAAGGAAAGCACATACAATGCATTTTAATCTAATATTATTTCTGTCTTGAGACAAAATAAATAAGCAATAATTTTTTTATATTGCAATGCACATGGTAACCTATTACATTGGGGAAAGATTGTGGTACCTTTGTTCTAAAGCAGGAACTATTAAATAGCAGCTCTAGTGAAAAAGAAAGAGAAGTTGATGCTTATTCCTAATTTAAATCAGGTAGCAATTGAAAAATCACTTCTGTTTTCTACTCCCTTAATTAGGAAGAAATCCATCAGAACCAAACAGCATAGACATCTTATGAAAATTTTAGCCCTTAAATCCAGGTTTGCGTTGGGAGTTTATGCTATAAGTTGTTTAGAAATGAAATAATAAAGGAAGATTTCCCTATTTTTTACATTTCCCAGTCACAATAATGGTAAAAAAATGTGCCATAATCTTCACCTTAACTTAATTATATGACAAGAAAAACCAGGTTTTTTCCTTATTCTGGTACATCTGTGTTTTTCTTCATGAATCTTTGTAGCATAAACATAATGTCTACTGAAGAATATGAACAGCTCATGGATGGTTCACATACTCATGATTGTCTTTTTTCTTTTCCTTTTTATGAAAGTATCTCCTAATTTTTCAACAACATACAACAAATTTTTTGTCTTATCTTTCACTCTTTTATTACCTCAGATAAAAAAATGGGCTCATCTCTGTCCAAAAGACTGGTAATTGTCTACTAAATTGGGACCTTGTTTCCAATTACTCTGTTTGGTACCACTGTTGTTGCTATTGATTTAGGAAAAGTAACATTTAATAAAACTTCCTTTCTTTTAAAGTAGAAACTGCTTAATCTGATAAAGCTGGAGTGCAAAGTGGCTTTATGTGAAAAATTAGTTATTTCAATATGACTGAATTTTCTCAATTCAGTCAATATACCTTAAGTAGTAAGAACTAAAGGCACAATAGTAAAAAATTATCTGTTCTCTTAGAGAATAGAGAGATTGGTGGTAAAATGATCCAATTGTAAAGGATTTATGCAATTTTGAACAAAAGCAAGTTAGTAAATTACTCAGAGATATGCTGAGGATTACCCATGATCTACTTGAAAATTGTTTATAATTTTCCCATTCAAACATGCTTTTCCTCATCTATAATTATCCAGAAATTCAAAAGATCAAGATTTCACAGATAAAAGGTCTAAGACCCTTAACTACAATGCATCATGACCAAGTAATAGTTCAATGGGGGCACACTTTTAAAACGTACTTTTCATTGTTAGAGCAGCTACAACCCAGATACTATTTCAGGTGCAGAAGAAATACACTAAAAACCTTATCTGAAACAAAATCATCTGCTTTCTGAAAACAGACAGAGAAGAAGAGTGTGTTTTTTCTAGCCATAAGAAAGAAATTAAAGCAGAGAAAGATTACTTACTCCTTACTACCTCAAAAAGCAAAGGAAGCCTCTGGTAAGGGTGGAAGTGGCAACTCTGCATCCTGAAACAATTTAACAAGGTTCATTCTGCAAATGTAGCTGACTAGGGAGTTATATCAAGCCTGCCCAGTAGGTTTGGAATTACTAGGTAAATGTGGGAGCTCTGTGTGCATACAGTCAAACCACAGGCTGGTAAAGAGAGGTCAAACATTAAGAACAAAGGAATGAAGCCAAAACCACAGATCCTTGAGCTACACCTTGCAATTTTTTTTTTTGCCCCTGGAAGACAGTAGAAATGGCATGGATAACGTTTTGTCACTTTTCTTTTTTTCACTGCACCTTGCAGGGAATAAATAAAAAAGAATGAAAATACAGAATATAGCACTATCCATTTCCTTTATGTTAAAAATAAGATAGAGATTTCTTTTCTAACAGAGCAACACTTATTGTAAGAAACAAGTTGAAATTTGTTCACATGAACTGCTCTAATGCCCTCCAGAGAGTAAGAACTATTTTAAAAGAACTTTTTAGCTGAGAAATTTCCAAAGATAACTTAATTAGTTGAATTCTGAATTAAATTGTCCAGAAGACAAACTAAACTAAGACCACAATTTAAAATTTTATTACAAATTATATTTGTACCTAAATTTTATTTATAAGTTCTTAATATCATGCTAACACAAATTATCATGCTTCTGTGATTTTTGATACATAATATCAAAGAGACATCAAAGTAAAATACTTACCAGTCTAAAAGACTAATGTGGTGCAAGTAGCTGCCAAATTCAGTGCTACAAGTATATTTTGCAGAAAAACTCTGGGATGTTTGGGGGTTTTTGCTGCTGTTACTTTCTTTCCATGAATCATATATTTCTTATAAAAATTATTGCAGTCTCAAACAATTTGAAGCTTTAGTTCAAAATTTGTAGATGTAACTATTCCTCTGCAGCACAGTTAAATGATAATAAAATATTGATATTTTTACTTGTTTAGGTATTTCCTAGTCTTCCTACTATTCCCCCAAAAGAGCAGGGGAGACAAAACCCTGTATGTTAAGACATTCATGCGACAGGAGGAAAATGTAGGCTGAAAATCTCCAGGCTTTTAAAAAATGTACATAGTTCTAGTAAGGTACAATAATGCTTATAAAATGCATGTGTCAGGATGGTCCATCTCTGCCATCAAAACATTTCCAAGCACTTCATAACCTCCAGGAGTTCCCTGACTGAAGAAGCGATTTAAACTGAGACATAGTCATATGGACAGGATTATTCTCATCTTCTGAAGCACAGATCAGAAATAAGACAACTTCAGGAACAACCCAAACTTAGCTGTTTCTACAGAGCCTTTTTTCACTTTTCAAGTTTTTCTTAATCTCTTTCTTTGAAACCTGCCTGCTATATTTTTCTTTCTTTATAGATCCTAATTTTTGCAAATTTATACCCTAATTACTGTTTGTAATAGAGCTATCCTTGTACCTTTTGTCTTGACCAGGAATTCATGTTAATTTCTCCTTTACACTGTTGCTTTTTTGTGTTATTTGCCATGTTACTGTGTTGTTGGTCCAACCACTAATCAACATTGTTTTAAGTTGTATATCTTGTACCTGATTTTGCTATCTGTTATGCCTTGTAATTTTTCATGTTGTTATCTTGCTACATTGGCCACAATTCATAGTCAGTGCTCCACACACATGGCAAAACACAGTTAAAAAACCTAAATGGAAAAAGCCTCTCAGAATCCCTTGTCAATTAATAGCTCTTATGAATTTTAGCACCATTTTTTTCTATAAACAAATTATTCTCTCCTTTATCAGTATTCATTCTCCATCTGTGAAACTTCCTCATTAAAAATATATTTCAGTAGCAATCAATGACCCACTTCATAGATTATAAAATAATTTCAGTTTCGCTATATCTTCCTAAGTATCTTCTTCTCAGTGCCCATTACTGCTTTCAGTAAAGTGCCAATAAGTCAGATCAGAATTTCTGTATCATATTATTCATAAAAAAAAGTCTTACTCAATATGCTTTGAAAGATATCACCAAGTGACAAAAGATTTCACAATGTCTTTCCATTTACTTCTAAGACATTGACACTAAATAAACAGCAAAAGAGTAATAGTAGGAACACAGTCTTGTGATTAAAAGGTCTTTGTCTTCCACAAGGTTATTTCCAGGAAATCTAATAACTTATAGACAGTTATAAGAATTAAGTATTTTTCTCCTGTATACACATTGTCATTTCTGATACCATTTATGTTTACTTCTAAATGATTTCTATATTGTCCTTTTAAATAAATGGTTCGCCACCATTCAACACAAGTATCTACATCTAAACAACAGATAGTATTTTTTTTTTCTTGAATCAGATTCTCTGTGAATTTGTTGAAAGGAGAATTTCTCAGAAGATAATCTCTGATTTTGGCTGCCTGGTTCTACTGCTCTCCAGGATGCAGTTTGCCCTTGGTTGCCTGGGCATACTGCTGGCTCACAGAGAGCCTGCTGCCAGCCAGCAACCCCAGATCCTGCTCTGCAGGGCTGATCTTTAGCCACTCCCCTCCCAGCTCATATTGGTCTCCAGAGTTAGCCTTCTTAGGTGCATAATCTGCCATTTTATCTTGTTCAGTTGCATGCCACTGATGACTGCCCAAATGCTCCAAGCTACAAAGATCCCACTAGAAGACTTCTCATGCAGCAAGAGTCAACAACAACCCCAGTTTTGTGTCATCAGCTGAAACGTTATGTGTGTACAATTGCTGCATGCGACTTATTTACAAAAGTATTGAAGAGAACAGGTCCTTAAGTTAAGCTCTGAAGGAATATTGCTGGTTTCTATTAGCTGACCAGACATAGCTCTTGTTCTGGTTCCTTCCAGGACAGAGATAATTTTTTGCAGTAGCCTTGAGTAGCTGGAGCCTGGTGCCATGTGGGCATTTCTAGATTGGTATTCTGTATTATGTCAGTTGCCAGGGGCAAGGGTAAGAGAGTCTCTGGCTTTAGAGAATGACATGGTTTTCTGGCCAATGTGTGCCAGGGTGGGGAATATGTCTGCCATAGTTCATTATCACCCAGCATCCATGGTAAACATTCTTGTATGTGAATCACTCTCTCTGCCTTGCAAGAAGACCAGCCTTACAAAAGAGCAGCCTTAAGAGTCACATCATGTGCTTCTTGAGCTCTGTCAGGCTTGGTGCTGTGGCCACTTCTCTGAAGAACCTATTGCAGTGCCCAACCACCCTCTGAGTGAAGAATCTTTTTCTAACATCCTACAAAACCTCCCATGAAAACAGCTTCAGACCATTCCCTTGGGTCCTGTCACTGTCACTGCAGAGAAGAGATCAGTGCCTGCCCCTCCTCTTCCTCTCACAAGGAAGTTGTAACTGCAGTGAGGTCTCCCTTCAGTCTCCTCCCCTCCAGGCTGGACAGTTAACACCAGAAGTTGTACCCATCAAACTGTCCCTGCCCAGTCAAAACCTTCATGTATTGTAGAAGGGGATAAAATTGCCATGGTGCATACGAAATATATGTTAGGGAAAACAGTTTGAATTGAGTCACAAATTCTTCTGTATTCACAGTAGCAGCTCTAGAAGTGAATATTTTCTAATTATCTTACTGAGTACTATTGACCAGACACCATCTTCACAGAGTTCAGGATTTTCACAGACTTTTTTTGTCACAACTGTTTCGTATTCCAAGTTGATATCTCAGAAATTGAAATCTCAAGACAAGGACTGCTGATTCAGGGATTTCTTCTAATTGCTTGCAAAATACCCTATCTGTGGGTAACCAGCTGGGCTGGGGAATTGGTAGGAGACACCCATGACAATATGTCCTCTTTTCTCTACCCCCCCAACCCAGAGTCTCTCAACCACATCATCACCAATGCTGAGTCTGTGCAGTCAAACCCCTCCTTCTCACTCAGTGCAACTCCCTCACCTTGCATTCCTTGTCTATCACCCCAGAACAACCTGTAGCCCTCCATGCCACCACTCCAGTAATGGAATTTATTCCACAAAATCTTCGTAACGGCAATGACATCATAGCTCTGAGAACTGTCCAATGCTTCCAGTTCATCCTTTTTTCTCATACTACATATAGTGGTGTACAGATGTGGGTAGAGTGTGTGTAAAATTCAGATATGTTCCTAAATCCTTAGTGCTCCTTTGAGCATTGTAAATGCTCCTATTTACCTTGCCACCTAAATTTTCAGATGTATTTATTAATATCTTTTTTGTTAGAAAATCCCCTAAGTTTAGAAAACTAAAAAATACTTTCACAGTTTGCACAAGACATCCCCAAATATGTTTCTTGAATTGACACACCCTGAGAAAGTACTAATTTTTTTTCTGAATACCTTCTTAGTAAATAGTATATATCTACTCTGATTACTTTTATCCTGACTCTATAATTTAACTTCTTTTCAAATCTTTATTAAAGTGAGCCTTTGCTCTGTTGCAGATACTATTCATACCAGGGAGGAGAATATCTAGATAGGAATGTCTAGACAGCTGACAGAAATCTGTATTAATGTCTTTGAAACAGCTGTTTTGTTGGTTTATTTTCTTTTTTAAACTTCTATCCAAATTTCACTAAAACTGTGGAATACTCACATGCATTCAGTGAACAAATCTCAATAAGAGGTATTAGTATTTTCCCCCAAAGACATGTGGAATATTAAGAGCAGAGGTAATTGTATCTAGTGGAATCTTTACTACAAGGAACTCTACAAGGAACTGTCCAGTTGTGAAAATCACTTAAAGGAAAGGGGATATTTAGAGAAAAATAAATAATATTCTAACACATAGAACATCCCAGTGCTGCTCAAAACTTTGTAAATCACAAAAGCAAGTAAAGAAAATAGCCAACTCTGTCACTGTAAAATTTCTCTGAAATCTGAATGTTCAAACCCATAAAAATAGTTTTAAACTAAATGTTTGTTTTCATTCTGTTACAAAAAATGCGGGACGACCCTGGTTGCCTTCATTTCACATTTCAGACTGTTAGTTGTTATTTTGTTTTCTGCTCATAGGAGTGAAATTTGTTGTGACTGAAAAGAGAAAAACACCTCAGCTTACTTAACCAGTCTATGTTTAATTTGAGATATCTGAAAGCTAATCAAGATTTTATGCTCTGATGAGACCCTGGAGTGCAAAAGAGGAATAGGACCTCAAGAATAAGACAGTTCTTAGGGTTAAATATCCCACCACATTACAAAATATGAGGTTTGTATGCTCTTCCTTAATCAGCTGATGAGACCCTTGAAAAGAATGTGTTTGGCAAGCCATCCTGTTAATATGTTGTATACACTGAGATCATACCTTAACTCTGACTTTTATAAATATCCTATAGTACGTATGATTTAATTGCACTCTGTGTTTTTCTAAATTAACAGAATTAAGGAGACTTTGTGTCTGTCAATAAATTTTAATAGTGTTTGCAGACACTAACAGAATCTGGCCAGGAATTTGACTCACAACAGTAAAAATAAACACCTAAATATATACATATGAATATAAATGACAATTTTTTAACAACTTATAATGGTGCCGTCATACATATTTTTTCCAGCATTAGTGACTAGGAAAAGGCACTACTATTTTAATTTTGCCTATTACCAATGAAGATTTGTATGAGAAGTTAAAAAGTTTTAGGAAAACACTGAAAGTTTTAGTACACTCTGCCAGTAAAAGGATTGCACTGCATTTTGCTTTTTGTGGTATGAGGGGTGCAGATTGAGTTATTTCCTCTCTTCTTTGGTCATTATCACTTCCTAAACATTAATGAACAGATTACTAAAGGGCGTGAATAGGGGAGATATGTCAAATATATGAAAGGATAGACTGATTTCTTCATTTGGCTTGATGGATAAAGGACATTCAGTGGTATACAGTACAAAATTGCAGCTATACGGAAGATAGATGAAATTACTGATGAAGCAATGAGTTGGAGATAGCAAATAATTTTCAAAGGAAAACTTTATTGAGCAAAAGTGGGAGACAGCAAAAGAAATTGCGTATTAGGTCAGTAAGAAAACAAGCCCAAACTCTCTGGCAGAGGACACCTGGCTAAAAGGGCAAACCCCACCACTGTGGCTCTTTTCATGGAAACTTGACAATAACAGAGTCACTAAAAAGAAATCAGAGCAGATGAATGAACACTGATTTAAACCAAACAGTATCAAATATCTCAATTAATCTTTCTATAAGAATCAGTTAACAAGTTTCTCTTTCCCTGTGCTTCCTGGAAGGTCCTTACTAGGGCCCATATGCACCCATAACATGCTGCACCCATTGCATCATCTGAGAATTCCATTTCTCATTTTCCAAGCCTGTCTTTTTTTTCCTTTTCTCCTCTCCCCTGCCTTTTCCTCCATGCCCAAAAAAATTAATACTGTTAAGGATGACTTGAAAAAAAAGTCTCATGTGATGTTACCTTTCCCCTGCTTTTATCTGCTCTTGAACTTAAGGTCAGGACCTCTGGAATGGGAGAAGTACGCTGGTGATAGAATGAATGCTTGTACTAGAGGTTACCTTTCTCAAGCTGCATGAATAATACATTGCAATAAACCATGGCAACAGAGTGTCACATTTCTTTTTACTTATTCATTAGATTATTATAGTAAAAATGTTCCACAGTTAGTCAGCAAAGATCCTGCCTTCTACATCATCTACCTCCCATTGGGTCTGTTTAATCTACTTGAGGAGCAGGTTTTAAGTCAAAACAAATCACTTATTATATTTCTAGGCAAACCACTAGTCTTCTTCTATAATGCTTCTGGTAGAAGAACCAAAAATATCCTTCTCTTATCTTAGCTTTTTTAGTGCAAAGTACAGAACAAATAAACAATTTAAGAAGGAACATATAAAGCAGGTCTTGGAGAAAAAAAGGCCAAGACTTTGCAAGGCTTAATTATAATAACTTCCAATAATAGTTTTCTGTCCCAGGAGTAGAAATCTCTCTTTGTGAAAGCTTTGCCTCTTTAGTGTTAAATTTTTAAGCAGATTGAATATGTTCCCACTTATGTCAGTGTTGTGTTGTGTTCCTCAGAGGTCCATACTGGGGCAAGTGCTGTTTAATGACTTCATCAATGATGTAGAGAGTGGGATTGAGTGCACCTTCAGCAAGTTTGGAGACAAAACAAAACAAGTTTTGCGAACTGTGTGGTGCAGTTAATACTCCTGAAGGATGAGATGTCATCCACAGTGACCTCTACAACTTCAAGGAGTGGGTCCATCCTTATGAGATGCAATATAGTGAAGTGCAAGGTACTGCATCTGGATTGTAGCAACACCTGCTATGAAGACAGACTGGAGGATGAGTGGATTGAGAGCTAAGAATGACTTGGGAGTGCTGGTAGATGAGAGGCTGGACATGAGCCACCAACTGAATCCAAGGCTGCCTCAAAAGAAGCATGGCCAGAAGGTCCAGGGAGGTGATTCTGCCCCTCTCTTCCACCTTTTCCATGAAGAAAGTCTGAGAAAGTGGGGTTTGTTCTGCCTGGTAAAGAGAAGGCTCTGGGGAGACCTTAATGTGGCTGACTGATGCTGGAAAGGGGCTCATAAGCAAGATGGGAACTAACATTTTAGCAGGACCTGTTGTAATAAGATAAAGGTTTTAAACTGAAGGAGTGTCAATTCTGATTAGATATAAGGGATATTTTTTTAACCATGATGGTGGTCAGACAAGTTGTCCAGAGAAGTTGTGGTTGCCCTATCCCTGGAAGTGTTCAAGGTCAGGTTGGGCCAGCGCTGAAGTCAGGGGCAAGGAAAGCTTATGCTTGATGAAGAGGACCAGATTAGGGGATACTGAAACAAACTGGATATTTATAAATTCTGATGCAGCCATGAGTGCCAATGGAGTTGGCTGAAAAAATTGCAAGCCCACTCTCAATAAACTTTGATCATGGAAATCATGGAGAATTGGAGGAAAGAAAATATCAGTCTTGGCTTCTAGAAGGGCAGGACCAAGGTACTACCCAAAGAACTGCAGGTGAGTCAGCTTCACCTCCATTTGTGGGAAGGTTAGGATGCAAATAATTCTTGAAACCATTTCTGTGCGCATGAAGGACAAGAAGGTGCTCAGCAGTAGTCAGCATGGCTCCATCAAGGGGACATAACCAACCTGATAACCTCTAACAAAAAGATGACTGTCTTGGTATCTGAGGGGAGAATAGGATATTTGATAGCTTGTCTTTGAACACCATCTCTGATACTATCCTAAAAAATCTTTTTGCTGTGAGGTTGACTGAGCACAGCGACAGGTTTCCCTGAAATTTTTTGAAGTCTCTATCCCCAAAGATATTTAAAAAATTACAATACAAGGTCTTGGGCAACCTGATCTAGGTGATCCTGCTTGAGCAGGGTGCTTGGGCAAAATGACTTTTAGAGATCTCTTCCAACCTCAGCCATTCAGTGATCCTGTAACACTTGCTGAGCACTTGAGAATAAAGGAATCTCCTTAAATCTGAGAATGTGATAAATTGTTTTCAGAATCCATTTCCAAATGAGAGAAATCTTATATGTTAATGGAAAGAGTGCAGAAAAAAAGGCCAATGTCTTGAAATTATTTTATCCCTAGAAATGAGGTGGTGCACTTCCCATACACACTCTGCCCTCATACTCACGTCTTGTTTTCAAAAGGTTCTGCTAAGCCTTGACCAAACCATCTGAGCAGTGGGGCTTCCCTTGACCATACCAGTGAAGCTGTGAGACACTTTGGGATCACTCCTGGTGTGATTGCTACCCAGTTAAGGTGGGAAACAAGGGATAAGCAATTATCAGTTATAGCCTTGGTAAAACATATACCTGAATTTGCAGCATAAATAGAGCGATACAATTGTGAATTGTAGCCCTAGTGGAATGTTTGTTAGTGCACTTTGGGAAGAAAGCCCAGTAGTTACTGACTTGGATTATGGACAGAACGGATACTTACTGAGGATCATGTCAATCATTTTGCAACCCTATGAGCAGCAGTCCTAAGTGAAGCCCTTTGAACTCTCCTGAACTGCAGCAGGCTGAGCCAGCACCTCCTTATGAACAGAATGCTTCTCAGATCTCACAGATCCTCAGGTCTCTGGTACTTGAAGTATCATTGCTGATGAGTAGGCTGATATTCCAACAGTCACACCCACACAGACTCCATGCTTCTAAGGGTGCAATCCTTGTATATTTGGAAACACAAAATGTGATGTGGCTATTTCACTTAAACTGGGTGAATTTTTGATAGGGACCTTTATACACATAGGGAAAGTGTACACATCATTTTATCTCTGTGAATTGATCTATGCTGTGCATATTACTATCTCAAATCTATAGTTAAGATATTGTTATAATTGAAGTAAACCCTGTCAAATTACTTTGTAAGTGAAAAAGTACTCAATGATTAAGTACTGCTAAACTCTTTTGCACCCTTATCTTTGCATTTCTATCCTCTGCACCCTTAGCTCTTTTCTCATTCCCATCTTGCCTGTAAACATTCCCAATTGCTTCTAGTTTGATATTCCTTTGTATGCTTTAACTTGTGTAATAATTAATACAGTGAACTCAGCTAGCAAACTCTGTTAAAATCTCTGATGAGGTTTCTTTAAGTAGCCAAACCCCTCATTCACTACACTCCTAGAAAGCAAATGTGCAGATGTCAACATTCAAAAGCTTGAATGAAGTTTTCTATTGAAAAACTAAAATTTCCAGTAGCAATGGCAGAGAGAACAGAAGGAATACAAAGTGTTAAAGTGCCATTTGACACTGAACCTGGTGGATGAACTGAAAGAATAAATGAACACCAAATATGACCACATAAACAGTCCACTCTCCTTTGAGGTGGAATATCAAGTCTCATTAAGACAATCATTTACACAGCTTTATCTTTTGTGGGAAGAGCCAATGAGTTTTGGTATGCCTCAACAAAAGTTGTCAGAGGCACATGAGGCAGGGGTTGCCACGTGCGCAGGAGGCAGCCAGGAGAAGATGGAGGAAAGCCTTGTCTCTGGGGGGACTTTGCCTGGCAAACAGTTCATGTCCCACATGGGACAGGCAGTCAGCAGGAGAACACTGGAGACACTGTACCCCAGAGACACTCTGCAATCGATGGCAAAAGGTCTCTGCTGATGGATCGCACTGGACATTGGACTGGGCCAAAGATCTCCTGTCAGCAGGAGCATTTGGGCAGGAGCTGGGGGCATAAAAAGTGACTGCACCCCCAACTCTTTTGGGAGCTTTTCAAACCTGCTTTTGGAGTCCTGCCTTTTGGCTCTCCTGCCCTCGCTGGCTCAATCTTGCCCTTGTGTCTGTCCAGCCTCCTTGTGTTCCTGACCAGCGCCCTGCCTGCTTCATCTCTGCATCCCTGCCTGGAGCCCCTGTGATCCAGCTGCCCTGAACCAGCCCATGACCCTGTCCAGGTTTCTGGACCTCCTGCCCAGTCGCCCCTCACCTCGTGTCCAGCGGCCGCAGGAGCTGCCCACAGGCAGGCAGCGTCCACAGCCCTGCCTCGGGACATCGACAGCAGTCCCAGTGCTAACACACTCTTTTCCCTCTGTCTCCTCCCTCTCTCTCTCCCCCAACACTCCCTCTCCCTCCCATTTTTTCTGCTTCTTGTTCCGTCTTCTCTAGCCCTCTTCAGTGGGGTAACTCCTTTGTGTTTTGTTTTTTCATTACCAGTTGTTCTCAGATACAACATTTGTCTTGTTTGGCCTAATTTCATTCCCAACCATCCATTATTAAAAGAACTCCTCACAGCTCCCTACAGTGGAATACTACATTTTGGATGACAGCTTTATTTTTTGTCCAAATGTATTATTTTAAAGGGAAACAGTTCTTCTTTGCTTAAAAGCTTTAAGAATTATATAAGAAAATTATTTTTTTTCCAGAGCTGAGACAAAGCAACACAATCTAATTGTTAAAATATTTAAATTGAAATTCATAGCATTTGATAATACTTGTCAGTAAAAATAATGTCTAAATATCTACAAGGTAAATGTACACAATCCTTCACATTTATTTTAAAATATCCTTTGTCTAAAGGTGATAAATGGAAAACGATGCCATTCATCAGATGCAAAAGCAGATTTTTTAAAAGTCAGCACAGTGAGAATAGAATTTTAGTCATTACATAATCTTAAAAATGTGGAGGCTATCCAGAGTTTTCAATGTATCTTCTAATGTTATCGCTGTGGCCTCTCCCATGCATTTGGAAAATCTGATTGTGACAGTGAACTCTAACCTGCATCTTAGAAATAAGGTCTGGTTCTCCCTCTTCAGCTTGAACACCCCTGCCTCTTCTCTTCTGGCACTGCTCAAAATACCAGCATCAACATATGTGGCTGTTACACAAGGGATATTGTATTGCACTCCGGCTTCAAATGCATCCCTACTTAGCAGAGGCTTCAGGATAGTGTACTGCCCACAGTACACTAAGAAAGTGAAGGTGCCTATACAGACTGAGTATTCTCTTCTGAAATATTATTGTTTCACCAAGATCCAATTCTCTCCCTTGTTTAGCAGAAAACCACTTCTATTAGGGTTATGGCATACCTATACCATGTCACATCTGTAGCAACAATCAATGCTGCTACAATCATCTGTCTCTGTAGCAACAATGAGCGTTGAAAGTCTCAGAAATGTGGAACTAAAATATATTCAATTGCCTTCCAAAACACGATTAGAACATCAGGAAAATAATTTCATTTTCTGCATTAAAGTTCTCTGTAGAGAACACTGAAATTAAAGTTCTCTGTAGTATTTCTGCTCCTGTTAGAAAAGCTTCTAACAACCAATTAATCTATTTTTGTTATAATTCTGCTGCAGGATTCCTAGTCCAAAAGTACAATTTAAAACCGGATATCCCACAAGTACCTGGTAACTGTCTGTGGTGTCCTGCATTAAACAGAGAGGGCAGATACATTAGTAGAAACAAAATGCCTACACAGCTAACAGTGTTCATGTAGAACAGATCATGATAATGCCTTTGAATGCTGGAGAGTTGCTGACAAATTTCTGGTTTCTAAGTTACCTGAGACTGAACCTGAAAGTTATTGTACTTACACAGATATCAAACATTTAATCTTATTATCTGTTGGTGCAACTTAAATATTTTCCTTCCAAAGACTTTTGTCTTTACAGATAAGTATTGGTTGTAGTGTTTGGGGTTTTTCTGGGATTTTTGGCTTTTTGTTTTTTTAGTTTTTTTAATTAGTTTAAGATATGAAGACGAGATTTGCTCTTATTTAGTCTGCATTCAGCCAAAGAATTTATATATTTGCTATGCTTCAGACACAGAGTCCTGAATGCAAAAGCATTTTCCTCAATTCAGAATGTTAATACTTTAATATGTGTATGTAAACAGTAAGGTCTCTGAAAATGCTTTGGGGTTTCTGTCTAGTTACATTCATCCATGACCACATGGGTCTGACAGACAATGTTAAGAAAATGTTAGCTTCTTGTCACAATTCCTAAGTTTTATCTTGTCCAGTTAAAGCACTGGAAATTATGAAGAAAATCTTGAGGATACCATTCACTGTACTTTCCATGTGAAAAGCTCGATGAGATTACAATCTTTTTAGTCTCCAGTGCTGTATATGCATCAAGTGGTATCATACCGAAACAGATACTGGCCTAAATTTGAATTGAAGCACTGAATTCTAAAATAAACATGTAACTTGCAAGATCTATGAGGATTTTTCAGTGTACTTGCACTAGAATGGTCAGTTCTGCATGCAGGGGCCATCATGTAACCTGCAGGTTATACCAGTCCCATCTCTAAAGATTTGACTGTGTTCTGGAAACTCCAGGGCATCCAGGTCTTTATATTTTAGATCTTTCTGATTTCATGCTGACTGTGAATGCCACCAGAATAGGTATGCCTGGCAGCTTAAAAAACTTAGTTATTTAACCAATTACTTAGCATTAAAAGATGCTGCTTCATGCAACCATGCTGGAAGGCAAAATTCCTTCTTGAACTTCAGGACTGATCCATAAAAAAGACAACAGTAGTGGCAGTCCTATCACACCTTTTGTGGGACAAAGTCCTCCAGTTCTAATGTGATTTTATATGTTGCCCTAGACAGCCTTTCCCCCTCACTTTATCCCTGATGTGAGGTTATAGACAGTCAAATCAGCAAGCAATGCCTGCAAGCATTTGAAGATATTGGCCACCAGAATCTGATCTTCCCTCAATGAAGATGATTTCCAGCTTGATCAGCCATACCTGTACTGTGCACTGGCTTATAATGAGTTAAAGACCATATAACAGGATCACAAAATATTACTCATGGCAGCTAGTTTCTCAGAATGAGCGTGGTTGTTGATTTAAATAAATCCTTCCTATAAAATTACAGAGTATACCTAATATTTTTGAGTGTAATAAATTCAAAAATATGTGCATAATCTTGATGCCTGTCCTTCAGCATATTGTCTTGGCTCTTTTATTACCTTCTACAGTTTAAATTTCTTCAGATTAAATTTTTAGTTCATTAAAGTCTAAAAAGTAAATAAACACAGTCAATTGGTGGCCTGACTGATATATATATATGTGATATACTTATTTGTCCACATTACTTCATCTTTTCTTGTATATGCACACAAATATATCAATATTTGGGGGGGGGGGGTGTATACCAAACAGATAATCAAGCTTGACATTGCAAGGAATTTTTACTGAATGTATATGTACATTCAAATTTGCAGAATAAACAACTTGAATTTGACATCAGCAGCTGAACTTACAGAGGACTTAAAAAAAGTGTTTGGAAGAGGTTCTTTTCCACCTAAAATCATATAGAATGAATATTGCTACTGTAACAAGCAACCCAATCAAATTAATTTCACTACAAAATCTGTAAGGCTTGGATAAACTTAAATATTGGTGCTACAGATTACTAGAACATGGAGTTTATGCCAAGGAACCAATGGGTTTTAAGATCTTTGAACTTCTCTCAGCAGGTATTTATGGCAGAAAGGCATTAACCAAAATTTTCAGTATAATTCTGAAAAGGACAGAACAGAGCATACTAGAACAAAATACATTAAAACAGAATATTTCAGTTGGAAATGATGTGTCAACCATCATCCAGTCTAACTGCCTGAGCACTTCAGGGCTGACCAAAATGGCATGTTATTAAGAACATTGTCCAAATGCCTACTAAACATTGACCAATTTGGGGTATCAAGTACCTCTCTAGGAGTCCTGTTCCAGCATTTGATCACAATGTCATTAAAATAAACAGGCTTCCTGATGTCAGTAACCTTCCTGGATTCAGCCTTGACCCATTCCCATGCATCCTATCACTAGATCTCAGGGAGAAGAGCTTGGCAGCTCCCTCTCCATGTCCTCTACTCAGACACCTGTAGAAAGTAATGAAATCACCTGTCAGCCTCCTGTTCTTCAAACTAGACAAAGAAAAATCTGGACTAGAAGTAAGAAGTAAATGCTTCCTGGGTTTGACTCACCCTGGAAAGAAAACTTCAGGAATTCTGGAGAAGAGATTTTCATCATCTTTGTTCACTTTTGCAGCATTCAGGGAATGTGACCCCTTAGGAAGTTTTGGGATGAGGAGGAGGATAAACGCAGCAAGAATGTACTTGTGTCACATCCAACTTCTCATCTGAATTCAGCCGTTTGAGTTAAAAGGTCAGGGCTATTAAGTTCTTGCTTGCATTTCTGGGAAAGACTTTTGGTAGCCTATCAGTCCCTAGCCTAACCTTTGATCTTAAAATCAAACTGAACTGTGGCCTGCGGCTATAGCAGAGAAAAATAATTTATTAATTCAATAATATGTTCTTAAAATTATATAGGACTATCTTTGACTGCTTTTTCCTCTTAAACTCTGTGGGAAAACTGATGAATGAGCTTTTAGCAGAGAAACCACGTGCACACTACATCTTGTACATACTGTTAATGCACATCAAGCCGGTGGCACTGTTTGCATTCAACACTGAACATGTTTGCATCAATTACCACACAGGCCTCTAGATCCACTGTCATAGAAGTTGTGTTTTTCTATAAGATACTCCTAAACCATGTAGCTTTTTTGCTAACCTCTTTCCATGACAGATATTTAACTATCCATTATATGACTGAAGCCACTAAAAAATGATTGTCAGACTTTGAAATTTTTTCTGCCTATATGATAAATCTAAATGCTATATTTCAGTGTCAAAGAAGCAGCTTTGCCAAAGCTACTCTGACTAGTTCTACCATCAGCATGTCAAAATAGATCTTTAAAATTATTTTGAGAAAAACTTAATGGGAGCATTCCAGGACTCAGTTCACTTTTACAGTCAGGTTTCATGTCTTTGGGTGAATTTTTGTGCTTTTCTTGTACCTTTGGCTGAGCAGAACTAACATGGGAAGTAGCATAAGATCCCTGAATTTTGTGTTTTGTGTTTTGGAACAAGAATACAGTCTCAAGGCTGCAATGGAATAGCAGCAGAATCAGAGAGTTCAGAGGCTGTTAATTGAGTAAGTAACTTAGATGTGTTTTGGTTTCTGTACTTTGTCCCATATTCACAGTCAGTGAAACTGAGAGAAAAAGCAGTCTGAAAAAATTCAAGATTTTTCACCAAGTTCATTAGACTGAGCTCAAAATGAATTGTCCCTGAATACTGCATCTGGTAGCTAAATAATATCAAAAAATTAATTTGTTGTTATATATGTCTATTGCAATCCCATACCACAGAGAAATATGCCATCTTTTTCTGATTTTAAAGAAGATCTAACCCAGAAGAAACTACACAGTAGTGCTGGTATTGGAAGTCTTAATGAAAATGTAAAGGGATTTTGTGTGAAGTTATAGACAGAGGCACTCTGAAGGCTAAATGAAACTCTGCTTCCTTCAGTGCTTCTCTATGCTGTTAGCAGAATATAACTTCAGAGATCATGGGAGAATCTTAGCCCTAAGCAAATGTACCAAAGTACTGCTACAATAAAAAAGATATTGAAGAGAACTAAAATATCTTGCAAATGTCCTTGTCAACCTGCTGCAAGGTGAAAATGAAATCTCTGGAATGTCATATTGTAGAAAGACACAACCTCAATGCATTTAGGTCATTCAGGAATCTGATTCAAAGTACTAAAACTATTAATTTGTTGATATAACTGTCAGTTTTCTATTCTGCATTTGTTTGTCTGTTTGTTTGTTGGTTTTTTTGGTGGGTTTTTTATGCTGTCTAGAATTCAGAGAAAAATAATCACATCCTTTAAAAACAGTAATCTGATATTTCTGCGAATTACATCAGTGATCATAGATGCCCAGTGACTAAACAGACTTTCGAAGACTTAAAAAAAGGATACCATGAGGTAAATGTGAGACAACAATTTCTGTACTGGTTGGGTTTCCAAAGGCTGTTTCTGACTAGCAGCTATACTGATATTTAGCTGCAAGGCTACAATCAATGTGGGAATGACAGGTAAATGCTGAAACTCAGATGGAGAGGTGATAAAAACTGTCTTCAAAAGAGCATTGCGTTTCTTTCTTTCTATTATCATAACAGTCAATCTTCACTTTTCTGTTCTGTTGTTTTCCATAGGATTTTGTATTCCTTGAATTTTATACAGTGATTTCTCAGACAGCACCTTCTGTTATTTAACGTTGCTGTTACAGAACTTTAACAGCAAACATTAGAGTTCTGTAGCCAAGTTAGTGAAGAGTGACAGCAGCCTGTACCAGCAAGAAGCCCACATAGGTTCAGTGGCTTCTGGAGCCCTGAGGTGTGCAGGACAAGTCACAGCCATGCTGCTGCAACCCAGTTTTAAAATTTTCCCTGTTAAGCAAGCCCTGCAATGACCCTTTATCTTTCTCAGACTCTCAAGGCAGTTATTGGTTGCATTAAAGTTGCTGGTTTTTTCCAGAGTGTTGTGGTCAATAAAGAAACTCCAAATAGAAGACAACTTACCTACTTTGTTGGTTGAATTTCTTGTCAGTATCTAATAATAAGGTGTGATGGTAACTCCACATGTGATGAAATGTGATAAATTGAGAAAAGATGAGCACATATGTTAAGCATACTTGAAATAGGCCCTGTCTTGGGTACTTTTCTTCATGGCAACTTTTCCCAGGGAAAAATAATCAGTCAATTACAGTAGAAAGCTCCAGTAGAGTCTGGAAGTTCCCCAAAGCCTTGTATCACTCATTATTTTAAAAGTTACTATTATGCCTTCAAGATTATTAGATTTTTTTTCATATTTGACGACCACATTGTACTACTGAAACTGTCTTGTTTGTTTAACACCCTATTTTGCATTCTTCATGCTGTATCCAATATTTTTGTTTTCTGGATTAATATTTTCCTTTTTAACAGTAGCAAGTGCCTACAGTGGCTCACTAAAATGTGTGTATTATGTAAAGGAATAAACAGCCTGGAGTCTGAGACTCTGCACCCTTTATTTTGAAAGTCCTATTCATCCTGAGAAACAATCAAGGAATTTATTAGTGACATTCAGTGAGTGGCACTCAGTGAATAGATAACATTTGTCTAATCAGAAATAGCCTTAGGTCCGCCAACACATTCATGTATACTGTGCTGTATTTATCACTCTCTCCTCTGATACCTGTAATCCTTAGGTGTATCTCAGGCTTGATGGGGCAAGCTGTCAAGGGCAGTAAATACCTACTTTTACTCACTGTAAAGAAGGAAGAACATTTATAGCGCCATGTATACACTTTTCATTCATGTTCTATTTAAAAATATGTCAATATGACATATACAGTTTGGTTTTCAAACAAGTGAAACAGCTTTATCTTATATTTTTCCTCCTCTGAGTTGAGCTTCATCTTATTAAACTGATACAATTTAACACTGTAATCTACTTCTGGGAATATTTCAATTTAGAATATATGAAGTTTGACAGCATTACAAAGCTTCAGGATGGCAGAATGTAGAAGAGGAAAAGATAGGAAAAATCATTGGTACGTATGCATGTTATATTTGAATATACACATTTTATATATAGACATTTTTTTAAGTAACTTTGCATAACTAAATTTGACCTAGTTCCAAAATAATAAGCTAGGTCTGACTGCTAACAGGATTCACAGAATGACTAGGTTGGAAGAGACCTTCAAGGTCATTGAGTCCAACCCATGCCCTGACACCTCAACTAAACCATGGCACTGAGTGCCACATCCAATCTGTGTTTAAGCACATCCTGGGATGGTGACTCCACCGCCTTCCTGGACAGGCCATTCCAGAATTTTATCACTGTTTCCATGAAAACCTTTTCTTGATATCCACCCTATATTTCCTTTGATGCAGCTTGCTGCTGTGTCCTCTCATTCTGTCAGTTGCTGCCTGATAAAGAGACCAACCCCCACCTGGCTACAACCATCTTTCAGGGAGTTGTGGAGACTAATAAGGTCACCTCTGAGTCTCCTTAAGTCCAGGCCAAGCAAAGAAGAAGCCTGTTCAAGACTTGACATAGCATTTTGCATTGCAAAAAGACACATCAGCACTCTTGAGACTGTAAATAACAACTGGAAAGAGGCAGGAGAAAAATGCAGAACTCAACAGTATATTTTAAATAAATATCTACAATAGTCAGACAGAGTTTAAGATGCAATTTTTGCATAAATACAGCTATCAGTCTCTGAAACTTCACATTAAATCTTGTCCCAAGGCGCAAAGTAAAACAGAAAAAAAAAAGGATAGGCATATAAATGCACAGCAATGATGTCATTAAGTAGCACTTTCCCTATCATATATAAATAATATTTATGATAATCATATGCACATTTACTGTTGCTCTATTTGTGGCTTTGTTTGATTTAGGTTTTTCTGTGTGTGTGTGGTTTTTTTTGTTGTTGATTTTCTGTTTGTGTGTTTGGGTTTGTTTTATTTGTTTATTTGTTTTTGCTGGTGTGTTTTTTTGTGTTTGTTGTTTTTTATTTGGTTTTTTCCCTTGTTGGTTGGTCTTGGTGGGGAAGTGTTTGGGGGTTTTCTCTGTTTTGATCATGTTATTTTTTCTACAGGGAAACCAGGCAGTCACATCAAAATCTTCAAAGCCAGAACACAGTCTTTATGTAGTAATGGGAATTGAAGAATTCGTGTATTTCACCTATATGTAGAACACAGAAAACAAATTTATCCCAGGTTTTAGGGATAGGATTATTCTTTGTATCCTAAGATACTTACATATGCACAATTATCCATGACAGATAACTTTAAAGTTACCTGGCAAAATCTGCTTTTATAATTCAGGAAAAGTTGTTTCTCTGCAACTATGTGCCAGAATTGTACAGAATGGTTAATCTTAATGTTGGAGGGAATCTTGGGATGTGTGTTCATCTTGTCAAACAGGGACATCTAGACCCTGTTTCCCAAGACCATGTGTAGGGAGTTTTTTATTATGGCTAAAGATGGAGACTGCAACTCTGTCAGCAACTTCTAGTTCAGAAACCCTCGCAGCAAACAAGAGTTTCCTAGTGGTCAGATAGAATCTTGCGCTCCTGTGTGTTCCCATTATTTCTTGTCCTGTCCCTGAGGACCACTGCAGAGAGCCTGGCCTTTTTCTCTTCACATACCCCTTCCCAGGTATTTACAAACATTAACAATATATCCCCAGGGCTTCTGTTCCCTAGATTAAACAGCAGAGTTCTTTCAGTCTTTCCTCATAGGAGAGATCTAACAGCCCCTTAATCATCCTTGTGGTTTTTCATTGATCTTTCTTAGGTATGTCCAATAGGAAGAGCCCAGACCTGATGGACACGGCTCTCCAGGTGCTGAATAAAGGGAAAGTACCAGACCTCCCTCAGACCTGTTGAAAATACTTCTTCTACTGTAGCTGAGGATATAATTTTTATTTTTTGTTACAAGGGCACATGGCCAGTTCATGTTCAACCTGATATTCTCCAGAATCCCAGATATTTTTCTTTGGAGCTGCTTTTCACCTGGCCAGCCTGCAGCACATAGTGGTGCATAGGGCTGGTCCTCCCCACTTCCATTTACTGAACTTCACAGGATCCCTTCATGTCAGTCACTTTCTCCAGCCTGTGAATGTCTCTCTGAATGGCAGGGGTACAATATTTGGTTTATTCCCACCTACTCCTCCCAGTTTGGTGTTGCCTGCAGACTTGCTGGGAGTACACCCTACCCAATCATCCAGGTTGTTGGTAGACATATTTAACAGGGCTGGATTCTATTTGTCAACTAAGGTACACATAGCTAGTCACTGCCCTCCAGTAAGACTCCTTGCCAGTGATCCCCACCCTTCACGCCTGGTCATTCATCAGTTTTTCAATTTATCCATCCTGTACATCAACAATTTCTCTATGATGATCCCATGGGAGGCAGTTTCACAAACCTCAGCAAAGTCCAAGCAGACAATACCAGACAGAAAATTACTGCAATGAACAGTTACTTCCACACAGGAATTTATCAAGTAGATCAAGCACAGCTTTTTCTTGGTGACTGCTTCTGAACTCCTATATGTTCTTAAAAGTGGTTTTAAGAATTAGCTGCTCTCTCAGCTTCACAGTGAGGTTGACTAGTCTCTTGTTCCTTGGCTCCTCTATCTTAACCTTCTTGAGCTCACATTTTGTTGCCTCCAGTCTTTGAGCATTTTACCAGTCACTATTATCAATCAAAGACTCTCAAGAGGGGCCTTGCAATGGCACATTCCAGCTCTCACAGGACCTGTGGGAAAATTCTGTAATGGCCTATAGGCTTAGATATGTCCACTTTGGTTGTATTCCCTGACGTAATCCTCTTCCTGCTTCAATTTTTCTACCTGAGTAGCTCACCTACCTATCAGGTGGTATCGCCAGGTAACTATGTCTGGTTTGGTGGGGTTTTTTTTGTTTTTCATTTGGTTGAGGCTTTTCTGAAGGGATGAAGGTTGGCATAGAAAAATTTCAGCTTTTTGAACAGTTTAATGTCTCTATAGAAACACAGAAACTTTCATCTTTGCGTGAAGTGAATTTGGGAAACATGGAACAAAGGTACCCATCATACGATCCATATTACTGAGCCCTGTTCCATGAACAACTGAATAACATTCACTAGCCCCATACAAATGCACACAGTGTGTAGTCCTGATTAGTGATGATAGATGATAGAAAAGAATATGTGTCTATTATATTTATCTATATTTTTATATATATCTATATCTACTCCTGTAACTCTACCTATATTTGTATCTAGATAATCTATATCTATATCTATCTATATCTATCTATATCTACAACTATGTCAACTGTATCAATCTCTATCTCTAGCTATCTATCTGTCTGTCTGCCTAGGTAATTTGCATTGGAAGTAGTTGCAAGGATTTAGAAAGAAATATTGCAGTTGAAACTGATCTTAATAAATTTCCATAAGTCTTTAAAATCACTATTATGAAACAGCAAAAACAAGTGAAAAATGCTACACACACAAATGAAAAATCAAATGCAAAAGGTTAAACTTTAACATTTCTCTGGAAAATGCACTGAAGGTGTTGGAGGATGCAGAATCCAGAATACTGGACTACTAACGTGATCATGCTGTCAAAATTTTGGACCATAATATGGGGAGATCTTTGTAAACTGAAGGATTTTTATTTACTGCAACATCTGACAGGAAGTCAAATGTCAAAGACCATGATTTATGTTAACAGAAGCCTTTTGCTACTTTTTTATGTTTTCTCAGGGAGTGAAAGGATAAAGTCTGAAAAAACAGCTGAACTATTGAATATTGAGCAGCTGGAGAAACAGTTATAGAAGAAAAGAAAAAAAAAAGAAAGAAAAGGCAGAGGTAATGCTTATAAAGTTTCCAATTCTCCAAGCATTGTACAGATTCCAATTCATGTGGCTGAAAACATTATGGCCATAAATCAGGTGACATTGAAATCCAGAAAGTGGAATCCTTCAGACATAATGCAGGACATAATAATGTTCCTGCAGTCCAATGCAGACATAATAATGGCCCAAAAATTTGGGTTTCAGTAGGTTCTTGTCAACAATAAACATTCCTAGTAGGAAGGGGAGCACAGGAAACAATATTAACATGTCAGGATGCAAAGAAGCTGGGTGCATGACTCAGATGGCAAAGAGTTAAAATCACTGGAGTAAACAGAGCAAGCGTTATCTGTGAAGCTACCAAGGTTAATTTATGGGTCCTGGGTGAGAAACAGATGTCAGCAACTCACCTCGCAATCTCTTTTAAATTATTTTAATTAAAGATTGAAATGAAACTGTTTTGGATTTTGATGATCTGAACTCTCAAAGCTGGTGCCTGCTGGATGGCAGTGTATGATCCTTTTGTTCAAATGTTAACCCAAACCCTAAAAGAAATCCAGAGACTGCAGTGTTCTCACTCTCCTCAGTGCCTGCCAAACCTCTTTCAATAATTGTTCGAGTAGTGTAGAGCTGGATTTTTGCTGTGGCTTGAGTTGGAATTTCTGTGCTAGTCAATTCAACTCGACTGACAGCAGCGGTACCCAATAATGCAAAACTAACAGCCACTGTACGAGCATACATGTGCTTGAGTATTGATGGCGTAGTGGAAGATTTTGAGAGAGGAGTTGTTATCACTCATACACACCCTTCTTCTCTTTTTTTCTGTCTGCTAGGTGAAAGAGTTGAAGATCAGTGAATATGAACTTAAATAGTATTTTTTAAGACATTTATGAGGAAAGACTTCCCTTGGATTATTTAATTTACACAAGCTTCACTTTTCAACAAACATTCCTAGATATGCTTATAACTTTAAGTATTATTTCCTTGTAACACAACAAGCAAGTTCCAACTTCAAATCTACTTAGAGTAGAGAAGCAAGCATATACTTCATTTTTTTTGTGCTGACAGTTAAAAAGAGAAAAGAGAAGCCCAAAAAGCTAAAACCAAACAAATCAAAACTGTCACTGTGAACAAATAATTGTATCAACATTCATAGAAGAAGATGACAGTTTTTTCTCTTCTTTGTAAAAATGCTTTCCCACATGGAATTGTAAAGGAGACTATCATTCAGTCAAAAAATGAAAAGGGTAGGGTTTTTAGCTTTTTGAGATAGAGTGGTAGTCAGCTAAGCTAAAATGATCGTTAATGAGTATAAACAATCTTGAAACAGAGATTTCAAATAGTTTATCATTATTGAATGTTTTTTTAGCCCAAACCAAAATGTATGTCTTGTTGCAAAAAAAGGTTGCTTAAAGCTTCTGGTGCTCTTACTTCTACCCAAAGGCTACATTAATGCTTAGCACTTGGAGATACATACAGAAAAGAAAAAAAAGAACAAACTCAAACTGGAAAAAAGTATTCCTGTCATATTTCATGGGCAAAATTTACCACCATCTATGTTCAAAGATGTTAATTGTTAAAGGACTGAAAAAAAAGACAACAGCTTGGAAAAAACCTCATGCTTGTGTTTCTTGGTTTGTTTCTATTTTTTAGAAATGACAGACTACATCATTAAAAGGTGAAAGAATCAAATAAATTTACTTCATGACTTGAAGTAAGCAGACTTTTTGTTACACAACATCTGAAGAGTTCTTCTAAAAATTATAAGCATTGCTGGGTGAATAATGGTAGGTTGGTCAACATCAACAGCTTAGTTTACACCTAGTCATGTAAGGTATGAATACTGTTCTGTCATACTGCATGATTTGGCATAGTACAGTAATGTATTTGAATTTTATCATTAATAATTTTTTTCATTGATAGACAGGTGTATTTCAAGACAGGCTTTTTTCTACATCCACATTTCCATTTTTCCCCTCTCTTTTCCTTTTAATATGCAAGATTGAGGATGAAATTTCAAAGTGAATTTGCTTAAGAGCCTCCCCAAAACACTCAAATCCAAAAGTATATTAATAATTTCTATATTATAACAATTTTGTTAAATAATCATACCTGAAGTTTAAAGAAATGTCATGTCAGCTGCCTTTTCTAGACCATTTTTTTTTTATTTTAAAGTATTTCTCTTTTTTAAGCTATAAAAAAAATTCTCCCAACTTAATAAATTTTGAATTTTCACATTTTATTCTATTTTTGCTAGGGGATTGAGAAAAATAAAAAATGAAAGCATCATATTTTGAAATACATCAGAAATATTGTAGAAATCTGTAATTGTAACTCGTGATTTGATTACATTCAGTTTATTTAATTACTTTAGCATACTGTTATACTCCCACTCCAGCACACCAATAAGCAGCATAACTGCATGTAAGCATAGGCAGTATAATTAGAGCAGGCAAGCCATGCCACTCACAGTTAATGGCCCTCCAGGATAACAATTACATTTATGACATTTCTCCGAGTTGGGGCTTCTATTACACACTTATCTGAACGCAAAATTCCTCATTAGGTCGTAACTTTCCACACACTATTGTCTCAGAATATGAAACATTTTCTTGTTTACATTTTTAAATCATTGCTTAAAGACCCATTCAAGTCAGAAGAAAAGTTCTTGAGCTTCACTGGGTTGTGCGTGTACTTCTCATACACGGGATGCCACTACAAGAGGCAGGCGACACACCAGGGACTCAGGGGAGAAGGGATTTTTTTATTGTAATGGCTTATTAAGGGATGATGTGTGAATGAGACAGAGGTGGGAAGGAGAGAAATCTAGACCATTTAGGGAGAAACAGGCACAAAAAAAAAGAGGGATAAAGACATAAAAGGAGTCAGTTTAAAAGTAAAATATCAAGATCCAGGGACAGCTAGAATGTCCCATTTATTTGTTATTGAGGCTATTCTTTGTCTCCCAGAAACTTGTTTTGTCACACCCAATGCCACATAACTAAGCATATTATAGATTTAATATTTTGTATTTTTTAGTTTCACTCTCCAGCTTCCTCTTGCATGTTACTTCTTCAATTTCCTTTGAAAATTTGATCATTTTTAATAAGTCCAAATATTTAGCTATGATGTGTTGTCATAAAACGACATAAAAAGGGTAAAATACTAGTCACATAAAGAGCTTTCATTGCTGCGTGAGAATACCTTCTGGCTCTTTAAAAATTCAGTGATGCATTGTGTGATCATTAAAACCACAGCTGTCATAGGAAATGTATTTATTTAACAATTCAATTGTAAAGCATTTCTAATGATCAGAATAGTTTATAAAAAATGGGAAAGTCAAGAAGACATAGATATGAGCTTTTTTAGGAGATCTAAAAATTACTATGCTCCAAAAATATTTCAAATAATTTTTCTTTATTTTAATAGTTTAAAAATATTAGCCTGTGTGTATGAACCCTAAAATGGTACTACTTCACCTGGGTCATTCAGAAAACACTTGCATTTCCATTGCTGTTGTGCAATAGTCAAAGCTGCATGTTAATTCCTCATTTTTCTTGAGTAGAATAGTGAAAGACAAATATGAAAGGTATGGGCAATACTGCTTGACGTGTAGTGAAGGCATGATATTACATTAAAAATTATTAATTTATCCTACTGTTTACTCAAACCACAAAGCATGTTTTTTTTATTATCTACTTTATGTCCCAGATAAAATTAAGCAAAGTATAGAGTCTTGGTAAATGTCCTAGAAACCTGATATAAAACTGATTGTTATCAGAGAGTAAGTCTAAATAATTCAACAGCAAACAGTGAAGGAATGTCAAGTGGCTCCTTCAGACCATTGTCTTCTATCTGTAAAATGTCCTGTAGCACCGAATAGTTTCATAACAATTTTGATGGCTGAACATAGTGTGTGCTAATAAAATTTACAAGTGCCACTGAGAACAGATGAACTGGAAGAACACAGATGCAGAAACAGATTGAGGTGGAAGTCAAAATTGCCTCAATAAGAGAAGACAGAGAAAGTGCTCTGAAAAAACCCTGTATAAGTAGATTTTAAGGTGGTTTTTTTAAGAAGAAATGCTAACATGCACAAAGATGAAAAAGTTTTAGCTAGAAAAGTGTCTAGTTACTATAGACTTAAATATGGAACTTCTTGTGAAGAATAAAATCAACAGTGATGCCATAAAGTTGCAAAATAGCTGTAGTTTGGACAAAGTCAAGGTGTACCTGACGAGCAGCAGCGTACTGCGCACATTAAGTCAGTGTTTCTTTAAGTAGATACTGTGTCAGCTGTTCTGAAGGGAAATGGCAATGTAGTCAATACTGCACTGCAAATGATACATTTCTGTACATAATGGAATAGCAAATTATAGATTTAACTTCAATGGAAATCAAAGTGAACACCAGACAGAGCTTCTATAAATTTAATTACTACCGAACCCAACCCCTTCCATTTATATATTGGATGGACTGAGATTATCACACCCACATTCTGTAATGCATATCTCAAGATTTTATTTTCAACAGCATTACCTAAAAGAAATGTTCCATCTTATGGGAACAGCAGGCAAAGTGTACTTAAGTCTGAAGTCAGACTCCCAAGTTTTCAAACCCTCTTCTTCAGGAAAAAGTGTGCTCCTTTTGTTTTTATCATGTTGAAAATATTGCAGTTTTAAACATTGATAAAATTTTTAACACTTTTTTTTTGCAATCTAGCAGACAGAGAACACAGATAGAACAGAACTGAATCTAGAACCCCTTCAACTATGTGCACAACCCTTCGTCATAGAAACATGCCTTGAGAAATTAGTGGACTGAACTGGACATGAATGTAATGATTGATGTCATCCATGTGTTGATGTACAAAGCATTTCATGATACCCTTGTTTTCAAACTGGACAGCCATGGTTCAGATGGGCAGACCACTCAATGGATAAGGAGTTGGCTGACTGATCACACTCAAAGGGTTGTGGTCAATGGCTCATTGTCCATGTGGACACCAGAGATAAGTGGTGTTGCTTGGAGGCCGTAGTAGGACTGACATTGTTAAGCTTCCTCACTGGCAACATGGGCTGAGGGAATGACCACAGGCTCATCAAGTTTGCCAAAAACATTAAGCTGTGTGGTGCAGTCCACTTGCTGGAAGAAAAGAATGCCATCTGGAAGGATCCTGACAGGCTTGACTCTCGGGCCCACGCACACCTCATAAACTTCAACAAAGTGAAGTGCAAGTCCTGCACCTGGGTCCAGACAACCCAAGCTGAGTTGAGTGAGAAATGGATTGAGAGCAGCCCTGGGGAGAAGCACCCGGGAGTGTTAGTAGATGACATAATCTGCCAACAGGTGCTCAAAACCCAGAAGGCTAAAGGAATCCTGGGCTGCATCCAAAGCAGCTTGGCCAGCAGGGTGAGGAAGGGGATTCTGCCCCTCTGCTGTGCCCTTGTGAGATCCCATCCAAAATGCTGCATCCATCTGTGGGGTCCTCAGCACAGGAAGGATATCAAATTCTTGGAATGATTCAAGACAAAGATCACAAAAATCATCTGAGGGTTAAAGCACCCCTCTTGTGAAGACAGGCTGAGGGAGCTGGGGCTGTTCAGCTTGAAGAGGAGAAAATTCTATGGATAACTTATTGTGGCCTTCCCCTATGTAAACAGGGCCTAGAGAGACTATTTACAAGGACATGTAATGATAGAACATGGGGCAATGGCTTTAAAAGGAAGGAGAGTAGGTTTACATTAGATAGTAGGAAGAAGGTCTTTTCCATGAGTATAGAGAGGCACTGGGATAAATTGCTTAGAGAAGTGGATGCCTCATCCCTAGAAGACTTCAAACCCTGGTAGGAGGGGACTTTGAGCCACCTGGTCAAGCGAAAAGCATCCCTGCAAGGAGGGTGGAGAACTGGATAATCTTTAAGGTCCCTCCCAAACCCAGATATTCTATGATTCATTTAAATAATTCTGGCTTTAATGACATTGAATCACTTGGACAAAGCATCTAGTGTAAGACTTTCTTGATAAAGAAAACCTGCACTTGACTTAGAAATAATAACAATTATTGGACCTTATCAATGTAAGCTTATATTTTGCTCAGGTTGGCATGATGGTATTGTTTAATTGATTTCCAAAGGGCTCAAACGATTTGATTTTTTCACTGAATAAATATTTTATATTAATATTTTAATACTAATTATTTTATATTAATATTTTTTAATATTTTCCAAGTTTTTATTGAAAAAAAGATGACAATTCAAAGAAAAAAAATGAATTTATTAAAGAAGAAGATATTAATAAATTTCCTTATTTTATCTTAAAATACTCATTCTAGAAAGATTAGAGAAATATGTTCTCTTACTGCCAGCTGAAACCAGCATTGTTTAGTTACACATTTTTTTAAAAATTATATTGGCCCTTATGCCTAGAGCTTTTAAACAAGTTTAGGGGACTTCAAGGGGGTTTTGTTAGGTTGTTAAATCTACTTGAGAGATACCATTTTATTCCAGTAATTTCTCACAGATTTCAATGAACTCCGTCACTAATATCATTGGCATATTTACTTATTTACTGGTATAGTTACATATTTACTCTGGGAAAATAACTACATAGTCTATGCATAAACTATGCATAAATGATGCATAAACTATGCATGGACTATGTAAAAAAAAAAAAAATCAGAACAACACAAACCAAACCAAATCAATAAAAATCTCACTCCCTTCTCACCCCTAAAAAATACCCGAAAGACCCCCAAAAAGCAAGGAAACAAAACCTAAAACAGTGGGGGAGAGAAGAGAGGAAGTAATTGCCTGTGATAAAAGAAAAATAACAGAAGCTCAAGTGATATGTGCATTTAGTAAGACTGAATTAAATATTTATGATGGAATCAACACACTTTGAAAAAAAGTGATTACCTGAGTTGGATGGCATAGCTTTCCTGGCACAAACCACATTTGATCAGCCCACAGGCAATTTTAATAGTAATTTAAAAGTACTCAGGACTCATCATTTTATGTCAGACACTCATTTGAAGACATTACCCAAAATGATATGAAGCTCTTATATCCTCATCTCAAAATACATTAGTGATTTCTGCTTAAGCATTTATAGTGGCAGATTTCTCCAATTTGTAAAATAGTGAGCTGAGATGAAAACAACTTATCCAAAGTCCTTTTCTATTAAGGGTTACTTTTTTATTTACCCTCTGGATATAGAATTATATTTTTCCATTTAAGAAATAGGTTAATCATAATTTTACTTCCTTTGAACAGTGAACTAAATTGCTATAATAGTGATACATGAAAATTGTGCAACAAAGGCACTATAATAAAGATAGTGGACAAAGTACTTCTGAATTATCTCTTTGGATATTTTTAAATTAAATAAATGAACATTTCACATTTTACTAATAGAGCTTACCATCTACTCTAAGTCAACAGAGTATCAGGTGTAAAAAGCAAACATATAGGTCCAGCACTGAGAGCTGAGTCATAATAATCAATATGATGTTTAAAAGAATTTAGGAAAGTAAATCAGTCTCATCTCTTCCAGCATTTGGTTTGTGCAGTCATACTATAGGACTCACAGGAAACTGAACAACTATTGAATGTTTATTTTTTCATAATGACATATCCTGATTGTGACTTTGCTTGATCTGATTTCCTGGTCTGAGGTAAGGCTTACTGAGAAAGCAAAGCAATTCATGTTTACGCATAGGACACGTAGGAGCAGTTAGCTCATTGCAGTGTAGTTATTTTACTCTCATTTTTTATAGGTGCTTTCATGGATAATACAGTTTCAATATTTTGATCACAGCAAATTATCAAAGCCAGTTTGGAATCCAAATGTCTTTCATACTGCCATATATTTTCACATATTCTTTTCTCTTTTTGTTCCTTATTCTCTTCTTTTTCTTTATCTGCCTAGCCTGACAAGCCATTTGATTAAAGCTATATTGTGTTCGATATAATAATCTTAAGAGGGGCAGTTATGGGAATGGAGATGAAAATGACCAAGAAATGATATAAGTTACCAGAGAGAAGCTGTAAAGACAGAAATTGTTGGTATCTAGTTAATATTATCAAACTAGGGGAACTTTTTTCCTTACTGAGAGCATTCTACACACTCCTCCCTTTCATTCTTTACTCCTGCAAATGCTTTTAAGGCTTTTTTTGAAAAGCCATAATTTTAAAAGGACGCATGAGAACATGTAATCCCTGTATAATTATTTTTAAATTGCTCTTTTCTAAAATAATGGCAATTTTTCAAATTACTAGTTTACACAATAAGGAAATGCTTTAGACATACTTCCAAGAAGATAATAGAGTAGAGATGAATGATTTATCACATAGTTTGGATGGAGTGCATTGCTAACAAAAAGAGAAGTAATCAGATTAATATTTACAAAAAAAAAAAAAAAAAAAACAAGCCAAAAAAAACCCAAAAAAAAACCCAAAAAAAACCCCTAGTATCAGACTTCTGAGTGCTGTTGGGGAAGAAATCACAACATTATGTTTCAAGGTTTTCCAAGACTTCCTGAGACATTCAGTATGATAGGGACCTAACACTTCTGTACTGAAGAATAAGAACAAAACATTCTGAGAGGGGTAAAAGGACAAGACATCCTGAGATGGTGAATCAATCAAAAAGAATTCCATTGATTCCAGTGAGTGGTTTTGGAGATTCTCATAGTAATGATTATAGGATTAGTCTGTATCAAATTTTACATTAACTTGGTATTATTTTTTCAAAATTCATTTGCAATTTGCTGAACTAGTATTTTTATATAAAATTATGCAATTGCCAACTTTAGATAATTCTTGTTTTCTAGATAAGCATAAATACATGTGCTGAGAAAAAGAAAATGGAAAAAATGATAAAGAATATTTGCAGTTTTAATGCTTTATTTTTGCTACTTTCCATAAGTTGGAGAAGTAATCATTTCCGGAACACGTCACATGGACTATAGTCATTATAGGTTAACCCATGAATTATTATTTTTTTTGACTAGACAATGCTGGAATGGTCATATTTATGAAATTTGAATAACATTAAAATGAGTCCCAAAAAGTAAGGGAGAGGTATGTCAAGGTTTCACACTGGCCCAATGCCAGGCACCCACAAAAGTCACTTGCTCACTTGCTCACATTCCCTTGCCACAGCTGGGCAGCAGAGAGGGAAGAAAATTAAAAAATGCTTCATGAGTGAGACAAGGATGGGGCGAAACACTTTAAGGTCAAAACAGGCTCAACTATAAGGTTGCAAAGTGAATTTATGCCTAACAGAATCAGAGGAGAATAATGCAAATTAAAATAAGCCCTTAAGACACCTATTTTCCCCTCAGCCCCCTCCTTCTTCCCACTGGCAGTGCAGGGAGACAGAAGGTATGGGTTTGGTCAGTTCATCAGCTGTGATTTTCTTCTACTGCTCTGTGAGACCGTGGGGTCTCTCCCATGGTAGATAGCTCTCTGTGAACTTCTCTAGCATGGCTCCACTCTCACGAGCAGCAGTTCCCCCAAAACTGCTGCAATGTAAATACCCCCAACAGGCAAACAGTGCTCCCAAAACATCTATGACATGGCTCTCTTCCCACGGGGTGCAGTCCATCAAGGACAGGCTGCTCCAGCCTGGGGATAGGGCCCCTCTCTCCACAGGGCGCCCACAGCTTCACAGCCTCCTCCAGGCATCCACCTGCTCCAGCATGGGAACCTCCATGGGCTATGGGTGGATCTCTGCATTCCCTGAGAATCCCCATGGGCTGCAGGGGCACAGCTGCTTCACCACGGGCTGCAGAGGCTCGAGTTCCTGGAACACCTCCTGCCCGGGTGACCTTGGTGACCCGGGTGACCTCCTCCACTGATCTTGGTGTCTCCATGTTCTTTATCTCACATGTTCTCACCTCCTCCTCTTCTCTGGAAAGAGGAAAACACCTGTGACTTTACTTCCTTCTTAAATATGTCATCACAGAGGTGTTACCAACCATTCTCATTCTCACCTGGTTTTGGCCATCAGCAGGTCCATCTTCAGAGCCATGAAGGATAGGCTCTGCCTGACATGGTGGAAGCTTCCAGCAGCTTTCCACAGGGGCCAACTTTGTGGCCTTCCTACTACCAAAACCAGGCTGTGCAAAACCAGAACAAGGTAATTGAAATTTTGAACTGAAAATTTATTCTCATTATATACTATGTTTATAACAAGATCGTAGTAAATCCCACTAAACAAGTTGGGGCAAAAAGGAAATAGACCAGAATCAAAAACTGACATCTGTTTATTGGTTGGCATCTGCTTATTTTAAGGATATTTTAAGGTAGATACTGAGTTCGGCAGAGATGCAAAACCAACCATGTCCTGATAGAGGCATCACTGTTTTCTGGTAGGTTTTTTTATCTTTCTATTGGTGGGTGATGTGACCTTTGCAGATGTATGTGTAGTCTCTGCTATTTAGCCATCATTTCTGATGCAGGAGTTGAATACACCATTAACTTTTATGCTGATGATATCACTCTGGGGGGTGCTGAGGATTCTCTTGAGGCATGAGAGGTTTCACAGAGGGTTCAAGATAGATTGGAGCATTGGGCAGTCATCAGTGGCATGAAACTTCACAAGTCCAGTTGCAGGATTCTGCACTTAGGATGGAGTAAGTTGGACCCAAGTACTAACTAGGAGAGGAGTGGCTGGAGATGAGCCCTGCAGAACAGGGTCTGGGGTTGCTGGTTGGCAGCAGGCTCACTGTGAGCCAGCAGTGTGCCCAGGCAGCCAAGAAGGGACATCAAACACAGCACAGCCATATGGTCAATAGAGCAGGTGATCCTGCTGTATAGGTGCCACCTCACCTTGTGAGCTGTGTGCAGTACTGGGCTGTGCAATCCATAAAAGACATGAAGGTACTTAAGTTTGTCCAAAGAAGGGGAAAAACTGGTGACAGGACTGAAAAGCATCCTGGGAGGAACAGATGAGGTCTTTGATTTTGTTTAGTTTGGAGAAAAGGAGGCTGAGAGGTGACCTGATTGCTCTCTACAGCTTTCTAAGGAGAGTGTATGGAGAGGGAGGTAATGAGCTCTTCTCCCTGAGATCCAGGCACAGGATGCAAGGGAATGGATCAAAGCTGCCTCAGGGGAGGTTTGGACCTGACATAAAGTAATATTTCTCTATGGAGAGAGTCATCAAACAGTGGAACAGGCTTTGTGCTTAAAGTGATTTATGCTCCAAGCATGTCAGTATGTAGGAGGCATTTGGAAAACATAGATAGATATAGATATAGATATAGATATAGATATAGATATAGATATAGATATAGATATAGATATAGATATAGATATAGATATAGATATAGATATAGATATAGATTAGATATAGATATAGATATAGATAGTATGTATAATAATACGCATTAAATTTTTGGTCAGTGATAAATTGGCCAGGCATTTGGACTGGATGATTGTAGATAGGTCCTTTCTAGCTGAAATAATCTGTTATTTATTACCTATATCTATATCTATCTATACAATCAATATCTATATAATCTATCTATATCATCCATATAAATAGCTCTCTATATCTATACTTATCCATCTCTGTCCCTATCTCTAGAAATTATTGTTGCTAAATTAACTTGATTATACTATAGAAAAGGAGGAAAACTATGGTGTGAATAAGAATCTCTGAGCTTAAAGGTAGAAGTAGATTAAACAATAAAATAGAACTTTTTAATTTTAGGTGAAAAGGTTATTAAGTTTCTAAGTGTCACAGACATCTTTTGTGAAAAATATTTTCTTGGGATTTTTCTCCCTTCTGAGAAGCTGGGGCCTCAGAAATGAGATGTAAACAATGGTTATCTGTTCCTGTGGAATGCAACAGGTGGATTTTTGATTGGGCCATCTTGAATGTTTATAATTAATGGCCAATGAAGATGGAGCTATCTCAGACAGAGTCTGAGAGAGCTGCCTTTTGTTATCATTCTTCTTTTCTATTCTATTCTTAGCTAGATTCTGAGGAAACTTTTTCTTCTATTTCTTTTTAGTATAGTTATAATGTAATATATATGTCATAAAATAATAAATCAAGCCTTCTGAACATGGAGTCAACATTCTCGTCTCTTGCCTCATCCAAGAACCCCTGTGAACACTGTCACTTCTAAGCATTCATTTGTGAAGGAAACTGTTACAATGAATTTGCTCATTAGAAATGTAGAATATACAGTGACATTAATATAATTTTGAACCCAATTTTTTTGATCCACTCAAACTATTATATCTTCTTTTCTGTTTATAATGTGACATATATATAATATATTAATAATAATAACTATTATAATATATAAATTGAATAATGTTTTGTAAAAAGTATTTTTAAAAGCCAAAGTGTCGTGTGTACCCAGATCTCAAAATATTTTTTTATTTAATGACTTTTTCAAGTGCAAAAAAATAAAAATTCAAAATATGAAAAATATTTTCCTCACTATGGGAGAACTTTTAGTTTCAGAGAGAGAAGGCTTCATTAAAGCAGAATTATGGTATTTTTCAATAATTAATGATATTTTTAAAAAATATATGTGTTTTTAATATTGGGCATTTTTTCTGTTGGTATCACAGAAAGCTAGAGGATCAAGTAGTAGAAAGAGCTTTTATCAGTTTTCGAAAATATGTGAAAAAAAAATCCTTTAATGAATATTTTGCAGTGCAGTTTTAAATTGCATGAACGGATAGGAAAACAAATATATTTCTCCAGCAGTCTCAAAACCACTTGAAACTTTTCTGCTTTTCAGAGGGCTTTTAGCAGTCTCAAAACCACTTAAAACTTTTCTGCTTTTCTGAGGGCTTTTGTTGTTATTATTGTTATTAGCAAGCAGTTTGGAGGAAATCTTTTAGCAAATGCATTTGTGCAATTATTGCTTTTTCTAAACAGAGTCACTTGAAACAGAATCAATGTTTATATGTCACATGGAAAAATCTGCAAAACATCCTTACATAGGAAACAGAACTAGTAATGCAAATATTGAGAAAGAAAATAAATCCCGTTTTTCTAGAAAAAAAAGGAGTATTGTTGCAGACATCTTTCATGAAAAATCCTTTCTTAGGATTTTTCCTTGTGAGAAGCTGCACATTCAGCAACCAAAAGTAAGGAATGGTTATCTGCTGCTGTGGAATGCAACAGGTAGACCCGTGATGGGTCTCCTGTGGATGTTTGGATTTCCTGACCACTCATGGCAGAGCTGGCTCTTGCTCTATGTCTGAGACACAGATCTTTGTTATTCATTCTTTTCTATTCTTAGCTTAGCTAGCTTCTGAAGAAACCTTTTCCTTTCTATTCCTTTTTAGTATAGTCTTAATGTAACATATATCATAAAATAATAAATCAAGCCTTCTGATCATAGAGTCAACATTCTCGTCTCTTCTTCATCCTGAAAACCCTTGTGACCATGGTCGCAGAGGATGTCTATTTTTCTCCCTTATATATTTCCTTAAAGCCAAAAGAAGCTGAGAAAATATCCTTCTTTTCACCCTTCGTAAGATGAAAATTTTTTTGTACGTGAGTTAATAAAAGAGTCAGGTAAATTGCTTGTCTTCAGGTTAGTTTTTCAACTTTAGCTTTAGAATCACAGAATCACAGAATATCTAAAATTGCAAGGGCCCCATTGGAATCACTGATTCCAACCTCTTTACTGGTCATAGGACTGCCTAAAATAATCCATATGACTAAAAGGATCATCCAGAGGCTCCTTGAACTTTGACAAATTTGGTGTCACGAGCACTACCCTTCATATTCTCTTCCAGCAACCACTCAGACTTTTACTGAAAAACCTTTTCCAAATGTCTAATTTGAACTTCCCTGTTCCCCTGTTGCCTGTTCCTTGGCTCCAATGGCTGTTCACCAGAGAGGAAGAGATCACCACCTCCCCTTCTGCTGCCTCCCTTGAGGAAGTTGAAGATGGCAGTGAAGTCACCCCTCAGCCTTCCTTCCCCAGGGTGAACAAGCAAGGGAAAGGGACCTCAACCATTCCTTCTAAGTCTTGCCTTTCACCATATTGGTCACCCTTCTCTGGACATGCTCTAACAGTTTGTTGTCCTCCTAATAAAACAGCACTCAAGGTGAGGCCGTCCCAGTGCAGAGCAGAGTGGGACAGGCCCCACTCTTGCCCAGCTGTGATGCTGTGCCTGATGCACCCCAGGACACGGGTAGTCATCCTGGCTGCCAGGGCATAGCTGACTATTGAAACTGACCCCCAAATCTCTTTCTGCAGGGCAGCTTTTCAGCCTCAGCTCCTCAGTTTGTAAGCATTACCAGGATTATTTCATCTCAAATGAAGAATCCAGCACTTGGTCTCATTAAATTTCATGTGATTCATATGTGACTTTCAATTTGTAATCATCCAGTTCTCCAGTCTATCCAGATATTTCTGGATATATTTCTTTAAGGCCACTTGACCCCCAAAGGAGACCACAGTCCCTCCTACTTTAGTATCATCATCCACCTCACTCTGTGTATTTGATTCATGTCCAGATAATTTATAAACACACTGAATGTGCTGGCCCTAAATTCAAGGCCTGAAGGACCCAGGCCTCTGGCCTAATGTAACGCCATTCTCTGTAAGGCTTTGAGCCCAGCTTTAGCCTGGGCCCTGTGAAAAAAACCAGACAAAATAAGTGGGTCAGGCCTTGTCATTTGTCAAATTTGGCAACTTGTAAATTCAAATTGCAGTTGAAGAAACCTTAATATAGGCACCTATAACTGTGTATTTCTGAACATATATCTTCCTAGATGTTCTTCACTCTACAGCACTAACATCAAGGTGTGAAACCCAATGTCCTGAGGGTTACTGCTGTTACTGTACAGGTCACCTCTAAGCAAAAGGGACTTATGGGCATCAGCTAATTTCATCACTGGAAGATAACATCATACCATCAACAAATTTGATTGTTTCCATGGAGAAAAATGGATTCTGTCAAAACAATCCTGGTCAAAAACTCAATAAAAATTGCATGAATTCTTAAGATAGATATGAAATTGACACAGGTAAATACAATTTAATTTGGGAAGTCACAAACACATTTACCACATTCTGAGTAATTAGACATAATTATAACATCTCTAACATCTTAATAACTATTAAAAATGTATCACCACAAGATTATTGAAGTTTTATTGCTTTAATTCTGAAGACCTTGTACATGTTTTCTCTGTTTTTTTTGCTGTCTGTTTCTTTTGGTCAAGAAATTTCCTCATCTTTCTTTGCTTCGCCTTGCCGTTCCTTGCCTTCTTTTCCTTTCTGTTCCCTCTCCTCACATGCAATGAAACAGGCCTGATCTGTAACACATTTGTTAAAAATTAAAGGGGACTGGGAAAAAATCAATGGAGGGATGTAAGATGTTACACTTCCCTGTAGACATTATTAAGCGCACATATTGCAAGCTTCATTTTTTATTGCCATTGTTCCCCACTTAGGGATCATTTAAAATGGACATTTTCTGTTATTTTTATGATAACCTCAGCAAATGTTCACATTCTAAAATTTATTGCTAAACACGTTAAATAAAGTTCAATAACTGGAAGGTTATATCAACAGGGGAGAAATGATGCACCAATAATAATGTTAAATGATTCTAATGTGATGATTTTCTTCCATGCTGTCTCATCCATCCCATTTTGGCAATACAGTAAACAAGCTGCTCCAATAGACAGGGAAAAATAAAATGTCATCAATTCAAGGGTGAGCAGCTGCTGGGAGATTTTATATGACAAAAAAAAAGAAAAAAAAAAAGGGGTCTGTTTATATCTGATAGGTTCAGCTCAGAGTACTGAGGAAATTTGGTTTCCTGGTGGGAGCTGGGAGCTAGTTCCTTTCTGGCCTTGTGGCGCTGTGTAGATGCATGTCAAGGTGTTCCCCAGCATGGAGATCTGGCAGTGACAGTGATTGAATTGAAGCAATGCTGCCCAGTTTGAAGCTCCGTATTGAAACGTATCATTAGGTAACGAGTTTTATTGTAACTGTGATACAGTTGTTGAGATAGACCAAAAACTGGCCTGTAATTCTGGTTTCTTTGGCTTATGCTACAATATTACTTTTGCTGCTTGTAACTGTGACAAGGTCATGACCTTGACAAAGTCAATGAGAAAAGACAGTCCCTTATATTATGAATAATACTAAGAAGGGGAGGGGGAAGCAAAGAAAAATTACCCTATATCACTTTGATGATAAATACTATCTGAGAACAACTCCAAATTCAACTTATTTTTTTCAAATTTACCACAATGATTGCTGTTTTGGGTCTTTTTCTATGTCAAAAAATGTTCCATATTTCTAGGGGTAGGCTTTTTTTTTTTAATCATTTCATGTTCTAATGGGAAATGTCACAAGCACTAAGGGTAAACTCAGACAAAAATGGCTGCTGCACATAATTTCCTATAAAATATTATCTAAGAGAGAAATTCTGAGATACACTGCCATGCATATTGGATTTAGAAATTTTTCTTTGAAACACTTAATACAGCCAAGGATGTTGCGTACACATCTATTAAGAAATAGTGGAGCCACACATGTCTTTCCAAAAATGCTCTGAAACAAAATCAGAACAAAAAGCCTCAAAAATCCTTAGGTCAGACAGATTTCCACAGATATGAGGCAAAAGAAAATGGAATTTTCTAGACACAGCAGCATGAGCACAAGAACACATGCTGAGTACAGAGACCAGCAAATATTGTCTTTTGAGATCTTTAAGCTTGGATTATCATAAATCAAATAATAGTGATGAAACAATTATTGCAGAGAAGAAATTGCTGTAAAATATGACTGTCTTTGGATTAAATACAGAAGCAAGATAGAAGTAAGCAGTACTTCTTCTTCACTGGCATAAATACTAGGCCATGTTTTGAGCCTGTCTGGCTATCTGCAAATATCAAATAAGAATGTGTCCTGCTTATTTGGCCTCATCAATTTGATGCTGGAAATAGATTCAAACTAGTTCAAGGGTTATTAAATCATCATTCAAGATTCATCTAATTAAATTATAAAATGTCTTTCATCTTGTTGTCTGCTCTACCAGCAGACCATTGTTTGTATTATCTTCACAAAATCTGGGATCACAGATGAAGACAAAACCACTCCAAAAGGATTTTGATAGTGTTGATGAAATATCTGAGCATAAAATAATGTGATTTGGTGTAATTTGACTACTATTTTTAAGTATTATGTGCAAGTAATATCACTTCCTTTTGTAATATTTTAAATCTAAACAATATTTAGAGAATTTTTGTTTTAGAAATGTTTTTGTTAGGCAAAGGAATACCTGAACCAAAAGGATTTGTAGCCATGAGAGTATGTAACAGATGTGGTTTGAGATCAGTGACAGTTCTCAGTTGTTTGTTTTGGGTTTTTTCTTCTGAGCAGAACGAAAAATAATCACTAAGGGATTTTTTTTTTGGCCAGTGCATAGAGGAATTTATCATAGTTCTTCACTTTAAAGCAGCCGTGTTAGCATCATGCATGCTAAATAAGTTTACAGTTATGTGCTATCATAATTGGAATTTGGTAAGCTTTGAACTACCATACTTGAATGGAGATTTCTGAGCCTCAAGCAAAGCTTTGGCAGCTCAAATGCCATAATGAAAACTGTGAGACAACTGCGATATTTAGAGTCAAGATCCTCTTTCCCTCTTAAACTACCCATTATTTCCAACAGCACCTTCTCTGTAAATTCTTCTTTGCTTGTCTTTCACAATCATTGGAAATCTACAATGCCTGCTAGAAATACTGAGAAGCCTTAAATCAGCCTGTTGCAGCCAAGCAATGTACAGTGGATGCATGGTCAGTTAAATGCATGGTTTTCTACATAGTGTTAATGTTGATGACCACTGATTATACACATGGTTAACAAGGGCTGAGATGTTTTTCCTTTACTCCAGGCTGTCCCTTTCCCATAAATATTGCCCAGGGGAACATACAAACTGGAATTACTGTTTCAAAGAGTTTCATGGAGACAGTAATTTTTACCTCATCAAAACTCTTCTACTCATCCTTGAAATCTCCTTTAGCTTGTAATTGAGGAAACTAGCAATTAGCACCTCACTGATTTGTATGTCATGCAACTGTGAAGTGGAATGAATCACTGTTGCACTTGAAGTTTTGTGTTTCTCTCCATTTTCAATTTTAGGACAGAAGGAAAGATAAAAGCAATTGAATATTTTTCTTTCAGGAAATTTTTTCAAATAAAATTTTATACATTAAGAGATTTGGTAGATAACGTGAAATAACAGGTAATTGTGCAAAGTAGGTGATGTCTTCATCTGTACAATTATTTAATGGAACTGAGTGGCCTTGGAACTTCTAGACTGTGCTATCTGAACAAGGAAATAAAATAGATGAATTTCCAAGTTATTTGAATACCATGAATTTCCCAAATGTGTGACTTCAAAAGACTTCAGAAATTCAATCACAGTGGCATTCTAAAATCAAATGTTCCTTTTTTCTTTACTGAAATGACAGTTATTCAGTTTTGAAAAGTACATTAATTTTGTATTGATCACAACTCTTATTTTCTTATTACCTTATAACAGTTTTGCTGTTACTGATATTTTTTTCATCATTCTCTATTGACCTTTTTTAGATCTGCTGAGTTAGATCTTTCATGTCACCAAAAATTGTCTTATCTGCATTTTCATGTAAAAAGCATATAAGAAATTGCTTTTTAATAATACTTCTAATGTTCCCAGACAGGTAGTATCTTGCTCTCCCAAATATGCTGCTTTGCTTTACAGACATCAAACAGAAAGAAGTCTACATTGCAGATAATGACAGTTTTTCTTACCACAAAGGTAAAAACTCAAACTTTTGTTACAATAATTCAAATTGTATACTCATATCAGTATCAAATGAATATCATTTAAGTAAGGTCTTGTTAAACTAAAATAAGTGTTGATGTAAATGTAATTACTTGCCTTGTGGCAAGATTAATTAAATTTCATTAACAAATATTGTTCAACAGGAAATCTAAGAGTTCAATTACTTTCTTAATGTTTTCTATATTTGACTTTAAATAAACCTAGTCTTACTTCAAAAGCACCCACTGCATGGAAGATGGATTTTCACCTTCTAAGGGCTTAGCTGCAACCTTAACGTATGTAACCTGATTAGCAATATTTTGAAAATATTTAGCCAGGTTTGTCCTCCATTTAAATAGAAACTGCTGGGAGGTTTGTGGGCAAATTTAAGAAAAAATTATCTATGTTTTTAGTATTTTAGGAAGTTCACTAATTGTTAGAAAACTATATTACTTCTGTATTTGAACAAGACAAAAATGCTTAATTTCAGCTTAGTTAAAATTCAGCTAAATTCCACTAATATATCCACTTCTTCCTGGAAGCAGGTACTCGTATAATCATTTTCTTCAAATGTCAGCAAATCTCCAATCATACATAATTTCACACGATGAAACATAACTTTAACTTAATGGATTTGCAAACAAAATTGGGTGTTAAAAATTGTATCATGGGAAAAATAGTTCTAGGAACTCCCACCACAGATTATCATGCAATTATAATTCTTTCAGTGTACAACTCTTTATATGAAATGTAGTTTAATGGTGCTTGGAATATTTGAAGAAATTTTTTATCAATTCAAGAAAAAAGAAGGGGATTTTTTAGTTTGATCAACCTATATTTGATTTCAATAAAGGGTATGAAAATTTCATTTTTCTTGCAAATGAAAAAATTTTGAAAATTTTTTGTATGTTTTCAGACCTCAACTTTTATTTAATTACACTAAATAAACCTAATTGCAAAATTAATTAATTAATGATAATTCATAGTTTTTCAACCACTAATAAAAATCTGCAAGTCTCTAAACCCCAGTATTTTTAACTGCTACCACAGACATGGAAGAAGTAACTCCATTAAAGCTGAAAGAATCTGTGGTAACTGACAACTCTTGCAGTATAGTGGTATTTAGAAAATGACAGCTGTAGAAATAGATTTATCTATTAATCATATGAGCAATTGCTTAATTACTGACTCAACAAAAACAGCTAATGCAGCCCTGGAATATGATTAACTTTTATGCATATAACTGTCTATTATAAATAAAGTGATAAATGTGCTGGTGTTTTTTCCCCATTCAAAGGCAAAGCAAAGCAAAAATGCATTACAACTACAGAAAACTGGACAGAAATGCCTGCAAAATTATACATACTTACATGTTTTTATAGATCACAATTTAACATGTCAATTTCTTTTCACAGGGAGATTTGTTCATCTTAAAATCTATGGGAGCATTTTACTCTGGGATTTCAAACACAATATAGAAAAAAAAAGCAGTGTTTTAAGGACCAGACTTCCTGGTTCTGCTTCATGCAGGATATTTTTAAGGCTGTTTTGTTTTGTTTTATTTTGCTTTGCTTTATTTTACTCTTGGGGGTGTTTTTTAGACCACTGTAGGTATAGAGGAAAAAAACCCAAAAATATGACATTTATAACACTTTTGTTTGCATAAAGTCCCCTTTCCTTCAACTCTCACACAGCATCAGTTGTGCCATCTAGCTCCCTGAAAGCACAAATTCAAGCACAATGAGACAGCTCAGTTTAAAACTTGATCAGAACAGCTTGATTCCAGCTACCTGAGCAGTCCTTCAAGGATTTTTTCAGCTGGTGCCATTGCAATTCAAGAATATGCAACACTTGCTTTTATTGCCAAGCTGTAGCAGTCTGACAGTATAAGACATTTTGTTCTAACTATTTTGGGAACTCTAAAGAAATGTTTAAAAATGTAAAGGCATAATTTGACTCAAAGAAGATCCAGGGCCCTATAGACATGTGAATGTAACTTTTTTTCTGATGTAGCACATTAAAAACACCCTTTATCTTCATTGGCAGTAGTAGATGTCAAGTAAGAAGCAAAATAACAAGAGATAATTTTTAGCATTTCATATTCACTCCTTGCAAATAGTATTTGCCTTCCATATCACCTTGTATCACTTTGGATCTCCAGCTGGATAAAAATCTTTAAAACAATGCAATCAGAAAAAAAAATCAGAAAAAAAAAAACAACAAAAACAAAAACGAACCAAAAAAGATTATAGCAAATCATTATTAGCACCTTTTGTGAGCCCACATTCAATTATTGATTTCATTAATTTAATAAATTTTATTTCATACAAATATGCAATTTGGCTTCATAGTACATCAAATTTTGTTTCCCATATAGATCTTTAAACCAGGAATTTGATAAAATCCAAATAATTGATATAGATCCAGATGTACCTTTCCTTACTTTGTAACATACAGGGTGACATATAAAAATGCATACACTAACAATAATGTAGAAGGTTTCTTCCTCTTTTTGATTTTTTTTTTCCTTTAGGGAGTCCAAATTGTCACCCATCTGAAAAGAAACAAAACCAATTGCCAAATATTTTTTAAATTGCTTATAATAAATTTGAGGACAAAAACATTCTGGCAATTTCTATGTGTGAATAGAACAGTCTGATTTAGAAAGAGTTTTATTAAACAGTAATAAAATTCTTCTTTTGTCACATTATAAAAACATAAAATACAAAGAAAAGAAATGTTTTCTTCCTTCTTTATTGTCTTGTCATGTATTCTTTCAAAGGCATTCAAAACCAAGCTATACTATATTGACACATAATTTTGACTCTTTTTAATCCTTTATTTTCAGCCTACACAACTGCAAATATTTATGAAACTGTGAAACTATGAAAAAACTATTTATAAAACTATGAAACTATGCAAATATTTATGAAAGATGGCACTTTCATTTGCAATGAAGAATGCTAAGAAATAAGATGAGAAAAGATGCTCAAGCTTACTCTAGAAAACTTGAGCAGTCTGATACATTAGAACGTGAAAGAGAAGAAAGGGTTAAGACCACTTGGTGTTTGTTTGTTTCTACTTCTGACACACTGGTTTTCTCCTAGTCATTACTGTGGGAAAAGATATCAGTGTGTTAACATTTAGCAGGTGGGAAAATGCTAAAATGGTATCATTGTCAAGCACAGTGAAATTAGGTTTCAGGTCAGATTTTATCATCAAAGAGAAAAAATTTTGTATCAAGTCCCTGCAATGATTGACAACAAGAAATTTATATTAGTTATAAAGCGTTCAGAGATTTAGAGAATTAACAGACTACCAATTTTCCTTCCTTAACCAGATATTGTGCTATTGTTTTATGTGTTTGTTGTTATGACTAAATCCTTTCATAAATCTCCACTATGGAATCTCAGCTTGCATTTACAAAACTTTCTCAAAAAACCAAAAACTTTCTCAAAAACTTCTCAAACAAAATACTGTGTAGTCTCAGGGGTTATTTAAAATTATGGCCTTCCCATCTAGTAAATTATTTTTCTACAAAATTACTTTTCTTTCCTCTACAGTCAAAACAGCATACAAGGAAATTATGTTGTCTAAACTGCTCACACCTTAAATTTTCTGTTTATAACTGGCAACATCTCTCCTTTTTATTGTTCTATGAAGCATCTGTTATGAGACAAAAATTATCTTTATTCGCTGTCCCGATGGTTCATATATCCTTGGAAAATTCCTGCCAAAGACAGATGAAGGTGCATAAAGCCTGGTGCAGCTGCTGGCAGCCGCTGTGCATAGAGCAGCAGAGCCTAGGTGGGAGCACCGTCAGCATGTGGCTCGAAATAGGCTGTCTGTGTGTCCCGAGGGTGAAGGCTTCCCTGCCTACTTCAGTAATTCCCAATTCCACAGGGCGGCTTACACCTGTGAAGGAGCCATCTACCTACACCATAATCCACACTCTCACATCAAGGCCTTCTCCTTGATGTCCTTTGTTGGACAGGCTTGACCTGTAAGTAAAAGCGGGGGAAGGGGGGAGAATCAAACACTTATGTACAACAAAAAAAGCTTAAACAACTTAAACAGTCTGTTCTCCATATTACACAGGCAGACAAAAACATGCTCAAAGCCAGTGCCAGCAAAGACGTAATTTACTTTCCTGCTTGCTGAGGGTTTAAAAATGCAATTACAATCCCACATTGTATAAGAAGGTTTATTCCTTTATGCCTCAGAATATCTCTGAATCTGGAAGTTCACTTTGAGAAAATACACAAATCACAAATCCCTGTCCTTCCATCTCCAGAATATTCAATGACTAGTGAGAAAAGTAAAGATGTCATTCTTGAGAATTGTCTTTCCTGTGACATTCATATTATCATAATAGAAACCCAAATCTTAGAAAAGCTTTTCATCAAAATAAGCGCGATCTACAAGGTAGGCTGAAAATATATGTCCTTTTTATTTTTTTTTTTTAGGTTTATAAAATATCTGGTTGACATTATAGCAACTTGCATTAGATCTAGCACACCTGATCACCTAGTGAGTTTATGTGATTCTTGCTAATACATTTCCAAAAGGAATTTCATTATCATATGAATTTTGTTTTCTTATTTTTGAAAAATTACAATTTGATTGTATATTCCTGAGACAGTGCACTCAGGATTTGGGTCCGGTAAGTTCAGAATTTCCTATAGTAAATGACAACCATTATCACACTCTCTCAGAGTTAAATGTGATGGCTTTCATCTTATATGGTAAAACTGGAAAGTCTTCAATAGGAAAACTGTCCCTGATTATGTGTTTTCACAGCTCTGAGAAGAACAAAGCCTTGACCTTCCAGGGCCATTGGAAGCAGCATGTAATAAAAATGCTCAATTATGAAAGTTAGTGTGGGCAATGCCATTCAGGAAAGATACTACAAATGGACTCATAATTGGCTGATACTTAATTTCTGATGTGAACATCTGAAGCAGATTTCAGTCCCTCGCCAAAAGGTTGTTCAAAAGTCCAGACAAAAACAAAACAAAACAAGTGGCTTTATCTGCACTAGTAAATTAAGCCTTGATAGAAAATGTTCCAAGTGTTGTGATTGCATGTATTTTTCAGCTGGTAGAAAATATACTTCTAATATATTTTCTGAATGCTGGCAGGTAGTCACCGTGGATCAACCACCAGTCTCTCCAGCAATCCCTTGACACCATTATGGTGTTTGAGACCCATCTTGGCTAAGTCAGATCCTCTTTTGCAATTTTAGAAGGGTTTGATAACTCAGGGATGATTCAGATTCTAGCCTTTTTGTACCAGTTGGGCTCAATGTCAGCAAGCACTCCCTCGCATTGTTTCACTTGGTATCAGAGATGTCACCACAGGGGCCACAAATCATCATATTCTCGCTTACAGTATTACCAACAATAGAGTCATCTGTCACAGCTCTGGAATGTGCTCATCATTTTGTTTAACTGATTTATATTTCAGTGTAAACTGTTTGGTGTCTTCAACTGCGTCTGTTCCTGTACATGGCCAGATTGCAAACAGCAGGGAAAAAACCCTATCATCCATAAGCAAGCATTTAATTTCTTGGCTGAAAATTTCACACAGGAGAGAGATCTCTAGTTTGTATGCTAGTAAATGCATTTACAGCTGAGACACTATCACAAAATGGACTGCCAGTTACGAGAATAACTTTGCACATGACTGAACAAGTCCAACCCACTTGCATTCAAATTATCTAAAATGAATGGTCCCAGTTCTGTTATTCTTCATTCTACACATGTTTCATGCATAGAGGCTTAGATGTCCATAACTTCATATCAGTTGTTTTACTATCCAAACAGGTTTTTTCAAGACTTTCTCTCTTATCACAGACATATTTTTCAAAAAAAAAACCAAACTATTTCCTGATTACTCTAGCTATTGAACAAAAATTAAGGAGAAATTGTGGCAGATGAATCTCCAAAGCTGTATGATTTGGCTCAGAGGGCTCCATTCTCTACCCAAACAGTAATTTTGAAGTGGCTGGCTAGAAGCCAGGAATATCTATTTGGAGCTCCTCTGAAGTATCTTAGTGAGTGAGGGAGGCTGGAGGATTTTTCCACAGCATACCAAGACACTGAGGGTATGAAGTGTCTCTGAAAGAAGTCCAAGAGAAAGTAAAGTCAAGGTCTATTTAATCGTTATGGTATTGGGTGAGTTTTGTGGGTAATACTCTGTTTATGCCAGACTCCTTCCAACAAAACAAAGGTAATTCTCACTCTTTCTGTGCGTCACACATGCAAACTGGAATTTCTTTCCAACACTATCTGTAAAAGACTTTTGAGTACTAAAATGGGAAATCCCTCCAGGCAAAAGCTGAGCCTCCACACAGCATGTACAGCTCCCAGTACAGCTGACTCTGACCTACACTAACAGTACAGAGAGAGCAAAGGAACTCAGATATTATGTGATCTGACATTGAGGTTAAAGCTTAGTTATTACTTATTTAAACTAACTCATCCATGACAAAAGAAAATATTTTATTTAAAGAAAAAAACCAATCATGATTGTTAGTCATAAGTGTTAGTTCATTTTGTGCTTGTCTTTAACTCTTTTCTGACCAAGTTTTCCTTTTCTAAGGATGTTTAATGTAGCATTAGGAGTACAAATAACTCAATAATATTACTCGTGGCCTTTAGCCACTTATACAATGTAGACATTGTAAGAGTCTAGTAAAGTAAAGTAACTTCTTTCTCTTGGATAGATTAGTAAATGAATGGCAAATGAAATCTCTTGCCAGTCACCAGATGGTGCAATTATCAACATTGCTACAAATTTTGTTTAACTGTATGTATGGTTTAATCTTAGGGAAAATGCTCCTTGTTGGTCATGGAGATTTTCATCACAAAAGACAGTGCATTTTATAAGCAATTACTCTAATTGAAACGGTTTCCTAAGTATATATATTATTGTGATAACAATAGAAATATACATAGTTTGATATCAGAGTTTCTAAGATGCAACCTAAAAAACTGATTGTTATTTTGAAGATGGGGATTTGTATCCATAGCTTCATAGTTCATGCATTTCATGTTCATCTGGTAATGCCATTCATACACAGTAATATTGCACATTTTCATATATAGTAATATTGCACAGTTTAATACATTCAGCAGAAAGACTTTACTCAATATCTTTAAGTACAAAGAAAGAAAGCTCAGCAAGAATGTAATATTACATTCATCTTCATCTTTTCTTACTGAAAATAACCTTATTGCAGTACTTGTGTATGCACTAATAAATTTAGGAGCAAATACTTAATGTGGTAAAATATTGGAGAAAGAGGTTAACACAACAACAGACATTGCTGTATTTTTAATGTGCAAAATGTTACTTCACTTGGGACAGAACTTACCTTAAAACAGTTAGGCAAATTCAATCAGAATTTAAAATTCTAACTCAGATCATTTAGCTCTTACAATAATGGGACCATATATAACAAAAGCAGTGCTGTTTCAGTGCAAAAGTATGTGCTAAAACCTAATTTTCCTATAAGGCAAGTTGAATCAATTGTTCTGCATCCACTGAGCTTGATCATAAATAATACATCCATAATATAAACATGTAGAGCAGAAAAAAATTTGTCCTATTGCATCAGTCTTGTACATTGATGAGACAAAAAGCACATCCCAAAATACACTCATATTTGAGATAGTGTTTCCTCATTAGCAGGGGAATATGTATATATGTGTGCATGTACACTCAAAATTATTTTGAAATCAGGTTGTTAGCCACAGAAATTACAGCTCCTATGGAAGTAACCCAGAAGGAATCCACAAATATACAAGGCCAGAATCTCAACTGCAGTAAATAGAATTATTTACATCTTAGTTCAAAAGGAATGCATACTATGCTATTTCTGACTTAATCAAAGATCCATGACTTACAGCAGTTCCAATATTCTCATCAAAATAAAAAGGTAAACTCACAAGTGTGGCTAAAGTACCTTTGTTCTGCCATGGGAAAAAGAAAAAGAAAGAAAAAAGGAAAAAACATTTGATTTTTTTTCTGGCCTTGAAATCCTGCTAAGTTTGTTCCTCTCTGATCTCTGTGAAGGCCAACAGTCAGAGACTGCTCAAAAAAATTTTTATGGGTCAGGAAATTTCCATATGTGTGATTGCATAAGTCAGTGGAGGAAGAGAAACAAAGGACCTGTGATGCATTTAGGTTACTTAAGGAGCTTGCCATTCTGTATTTGGTCTACTTTAATTTCACAATTGTTTCACAGTGCTGAAGACTGTGAAGCAATCAATAGTGGGTGGGAACTAATTTAAGTCAGTAAATATATTACCCTGTTGTAACAGTGGAAGGATTATAAGTGGAAAAGAAATAAAACAACAGATTTATTGCTTGTCTCAAAGTTGATTAATTAAAAAAAAAATCTGTACTGTTTTTCTCTTCAGAAATATTTGTTGATGATGCAGTCAGAGCCTTAAATGAAATGCATCTCTTGTACAATTCAGTATATAAATTTCTAACCATACACTCTTTCCCCAGAAAAGAAAAAGCAAAGAAAAGCCATTTCATTGATACTTACTGCCTGATATAGGTATCCAAAATAGTCCTGGGACATGACCTGAAACTGTAGCATGACATTATGAGTTATTTTGGACTGGAAAGTTCAAGCTTAAAGTAAAAATAGCTATAGCCAGAGGTAAAAAAGCAACTAAAGAGAAAAAATAAATGCACTAGAATTGGAGGGGTGGGAAAGGCATGCCAATTTGATTTTTTTTCCTTCTCCTTGCAATTTCTACAGTAGCCTCTGCAGGCAGCTGCCTTAAATAAGTATATGCTTAAATTTCTGAATATGTCACAAATATTCAGAATATTTGTGAGAGAAGGAAATCAATCCAAAAAAATTTCTGCCTCATCTGAGATCATGAATGTTAATGAAATATAAATTTAGAATTGCACAATTAGAAGTAGTATAGTTTTCCAATATTAATATTATTTTATTAATACTGAACTTCCCTGAGCATATCCATTTCAAGTAAACTGACCAAACACAACTGACTGACCCAAACTGTCTTATTTTACCATTGTTTTTCTTTAGAATTCTTTGTATAAAATTACCACCATTTACTGCCTAACACTATTTAGGTAGTACTTTTTTGGCACTCAGGCCACTGATTAGCTCTCTTTGGGTTTGTAGAGAGAGCAAGTTCTGACTCTGCAAAGGCTTATGCACCTGATGTCTCCATGCACTGCAAGGAAGCCTGCTGACACCAGCTGAGCTGTTCTCAGCATGCTGAGTTACATGTGGTTTCAAATACTTGCAGTCTCAAGAGCAATCAGGAGAGGAAATTGTTTGTGCCTTATGTCTCTAAAACTCTAAATGCAACCTAAAACCACCACTTTCTTTTTTGGAAGTTATCTCCAGGGCACTGGATCCAATTTTGCTTGCAAGACTTGCTTTTAGTTGTCCATTTCATGTAAGGAATATTTTCAGTTAAATCCCTCTTGAATAACAAGTGCAGTTAAGTGTTTTCCTCAGCCCATGCTGGGCTGCCCTGACCTTCACAGTGCAACAGGATGACACAGTTAAAACCTGAAGAACCTGCACCTGCCTACTCATTTATTCTCAGATGCGATCCTTTGCAATGTTACATTGCTGTAACTCCACCTGGGATGTCTTTCTTAAGCAAGAGTGAGAGAAATCTATTTTTTAGATTGTGATTTCTGGAGGGATAAGAAGTGAAAATCCCCAGGAAAAAAAAAAAAAAATTGAACCACATGGTCTTTTCTGTGAAATACTACCATCCTTTATTCTATGAGCAGGAACTCAGTTTCTCCACTTCTGTAAAAAATTACTTCAACATAGCAATCTGTCTATGGCAGATTTGCCATCCATTTTTCAAAATGCAGTGTAGAGTATTGTACTTCAAACCCCTAAAATGTCAGAATCTGTAGTTTAAAGCTGTCCTTTGAAATATACAAGGTTTAAGATTGCAAATCCTCTCTTTAAGTTAAAAAAAATACGTGTAGGGTTTCTTCTGGGTCACCAGATTCTGGACACATGAGCAAAGAGAAAGTGTTTAGCAATAGATACTGGCAGAGCTACTGCTTAAATAAAGTGGTCATACTTTGAGATATCTGATACTTGTAGTTAATGTTTTAATATGATGGGATTGCTTCTCTTCTTCTGTGCTTATTTTGCACACACATGAACTGGTGCCAAGTTCTGTGACAACTTGATCAGGTGAGCCTGCACACTGAGGATTGTTTTAAACAGATAATTCCTCTGTTACAGAGTAGAAGGAATGAGAAGTTTTTTAATTAGCAGTCTAGTAAATTTCAGGTTTCATGTGTCCCATGGGCCTCCATTTCTATTCTTTTGGATTTATTGTTTTAACTGATTTTTAGGGCTGGTTGCTACAGTAGCAGTAGGGCAAAAATAATTTCATGTAAAAGTTTAGTGTGCTATGTTACTGTGTCAGGCAATTGCACAGTCTAACAATAACTCTTTGGTTTTTCTGACCCTAAGGTTTCTGAGCTCTCCATCTTCTGTTAAATTTTGAGTATTTCACAATATTTTGGTAAATAAAAACATATATGTGTTACTAACTTTGCACGTAACACAGACTAGACAATCTGGAAGGTAGAATTAATGCATTCTTCCAGATTAACCAAAATACTCAGATTGGAGAACCTCCCATAGCTTGAATGAGTGTAAGGGGTCAGAAACCATCAAGTCCTTGTTGCAATGCAATGAGGAATGAAGCAGGAAGCTGCTAAAATTCTGCCTGCAGCAGAGACGAAACTTGATGAAGTCCCAGAGGTGCGTGCCAAAAGGCAACTTTTCTGCAGTCCACAGAGGGATGAATCAGGAGTTGTAGAGAGCTGCTCAGCTGTGAAGCTAGAATGGAGAAAGGTCAACCACTTTTCTCTCTCCTTTTCCTCTATGCAGTGCAAGTGAGGACAAAAGGTGGTTTTGTTCTGAGGCGTGGATTTGCTTTGACTCATCCTAAAGACTTAAATTCTGTGTTACTATTTTCCTCAACCAACTATATTACTTTGTTTCTCTAATGAAATATAGTCTGGAGAGTGAAAACTTTTTTACGTGTTGACGATTTTGCTTCAAAGAAAAATTGAAGTAACTCCATCTCATGATGTTGGGCTGTCACAACAAAAATATTTTTATACAATGTCTTGGCAAAAGCTTCCTGCTTTTCCAAATAAGTACCATTGGTGTCATCAAATACATTAAACTCATAAACACATACCAAAGAGATGACATCATTGTTAATTGTGGATGCAATGGCTCAACATTTGTAAACAGAATTTCTGAAATTTTACCATTACAGAAGGCCAAAAAATCCAGGCAAAAAGATTTTGAAGTACAAACAGGAGGTTTGCAACCAAAAATCAGATATTAGGAAGCAACAGATATTGCTGCATTACTCATACAATTGCCTATTATTTGAAGGAAAACATTTAAGAAAACACTAACAATTGTGAAAAATAGACAACAATATCCTTTGAAAATCTAATTCTAAAGGCTGGCAGCAGTTTGTACCAGCTGTTAGCTGAGGTTTCTTAATAGTGTGTTCACGTAAGCCTATATATTCTTGCATGGAGAAATTAAGATTCTGAATCCTGTCCTTCATGTTTCACCTAGGAAAAAAAGGGGGTCTGGATATGGTGTTCACAAATATAAACTAAGCGAAAAAGATTATTGCTTTTCAGAACTTTCTGGTTTGCAATGAAAATGTTTCCATGATGTTTAATTCCAACTGGATAAATATAATCTCATATTTACTGTGCTTCCTATATTAACACTAATGGGAGATACATGTTTTGATATAGGAGATGTCAATAGAGAAAGAATAGACTAATAATACAGTGTAGATAGTTTGAGCCATAAGGGACTTTTCAAAGATGCTAGAATTATTAAACTGGAATCTGTACCACAAAAACTTGGTCTAAACCCAAAGAGATTTACTTTTATTGACTTTTATAAATGCTAGAGCAGACTGGTTTTGAACAAATAATTTTTCCACAGCACTTTTTATCTTTGTTAGTGAAAATTAAAAAACTTCTTTTCACTATTACTTTCAAAATAAAAAAGATTGGATTATTACCTCTGAAAAAAAGAAAAAAAATTTAAAAAGAGAAACCCAAAAAACCCCAGCCAAAAGCTAGTTGAGAATCATAAAAATAATGAAAAAGGGTCTGCAAATAATAATTTAAAAAGAACTCAATGAAAAATTTATTTTCTACAGAGAAATAAAACCAAAAGAAAATAAACCCTAAGAAAGCCTCTCGGGCTGAGTTGGAAGACTTCATCTTTTCCCTGTTTTTTTTTTCAATAAGCTCAAATAACAACTTTCAATCACATGTCTAAGCAGTCAGCATATCAAGTTCCAGAGTATGGAAGACTATAAACTGTACAACTGCACAACTGGAGCTGGGACAATGTAATTGTTTATATGTATATATGTGTAAGACTCTGGTAGCTCCAGACATGTGTTTTCATAATATTATCACTATTCAAAAGATTCCTCCAAAATTCAGTCATTCTATTCTCTTTTCTTGTCACAAAAGCTGCTGAAAAGTAAAAAATCTCAACAAATCAGATTCATTAATAATATAATGTAATTTAGAGTATTCTTGCAGCCTCTGGAAATGCTAACAATTGGTGGTCATCTTTGATTATGGATTTAAACATTTCTATGCTATGTAAACTCAGAAAATATATCCTAAGCTATCACGTTTGTAGAAGTTGTTTACAGGCATTCTCTGCACCAGTCTCAGCTTGCCTTGTTAGATCATCAAAATGCCACCAATCTAGAAAAGACATTGAGATTATTTGAAGATTATTTCAAATTTAGTTACTTGTCCCTTGCACACTCTTAGAAACACTGAATCAAAGTTTGAGCTCTATGTAGAAAGTCCCATTAAGTGCACTGAAATTTTGAGCTCTATGTATCCCAAAGCATTTTTCCCTTTAAAGTCATAAAAACTATGCAATTCCTATATAAATTACTGTTTCTATTCATAACTGCAGGAATTCTGGGGTAATATTCTGTAGTGATACACATCACCATCCAATACTGATGTTAATGTAATCCACAACTCAAAATATTTTCAGGTCGTCATTTACTAATTTTCAGTTTCCTTGTTAAATTAGTAGACACTGAATATTTGAAACTGTCAGTTTCTGAAAAATGAAAAAAACTCCCCAAACCCATGAATGGAAAAAACAAACCCCAGAGTGTTTAATTATGCTGAAATTCTCAAATATAAAAGAACAGATGCTATAACTTACCTGTGAAGTTAATTCTTTATTTTATAGAATAGAGATGAGATTTAACTGAAGTGCATGAAATATTGTGCCTAGACTGTAACTCCAGAAGTCAAACAGGTGGAAGATTTTTGTTTGCATGAAATTCTTACTTTAATGTATTAGACTCATTTTCCCAAAATTTAATTTCAATGGTGATCTCAGAGTCAGAATGCACAGACACAATTTCTATAGCAATGCTGCATCATACCATAGGAAAAAATACTTATTACCTGATCTGTTCTGCCAAAAAATTCTGTTCAGTCATAAAGATTTCTGGAGCAGAAGGGTCTCTTTTTCACTCTATGATACTATTATTCTTAGTCTGGGTCATGATTTGTATTTTTAAGTTTAGTCTTTGTAATGACATGAGAAGTCAATGTAGATAAGTAGTCCTTATACTTGATCAATACAAGACCATTTCATATCTGACTTTTCCAAACTGCTATATATCCAATACTAAGACACCATAAAAGGTATCTCAAATTGGAGAGTCAGAAGTGAAGATGTCCAACATTAGTCTCCAGGTGTCCACAAATAAAGATAAGGTTTTTTATAATTCTAAGTCAGTGGATATAAGAATTTGATGTGTATGTAATTCAAGACTGATTGGAATCACATGGAAAAAATACCTGTAATTACATCAAGTTACCTGAACAAAGAAGAAAATATATACCATGCCTAAATGAGAAATCCTAGTTTATATTCTGCAATAAGCTTTCCCCCACACTGTGACTCCATTGCAATCAAAGTCTCCAAAGAATTTCCATACATGTCTTTTTCTGTTACCACCAAAACTAAAAGTTATATTATTTCCCATTTCTTACTTTTTCCATTTCATTCCTGACTCATGGCAAAAGGTGAAAATATCTTAAACAAGATAAAGTATAACCAAATGCTGTATATTCGTCTGCAATTAAATTACTCAGAAAGCCATTGAGCAGGCAAATTTCTGCCCAGGCATGCTCCACATATATGCAAAGGAAAATGCACAATGTAAGGAGGCAAAGATAAGTACATGGCTCTTGTAGTAAATTTTGTAAATTTTGGAGGGGTTTATGCTTTCCTAAGTTGGTCAAAACACTGTGTGGTCCTCCATGTCCCTCAAAGAAAAAGAAAAATAAAGGCTATCTAACTTTACCATAAAATAGCTGCATTAAAATTTTGTTTAAAGATGAGAGATCTCATAGCATTTCCACTTTAAGCTGGAAAAATCTTTGAACTCATTCTATACACTTGGCAGGTTTTCAAATTTGAAATAACCTGAAACATAGAAATAATCTGTCAACAAAAGGCATCTGAAAGGTTGGAGAGTGCTCTGAGCTAAAATCCCAGAAAGGTGAGAGGCCAGATGTTCTCCCCACTGATATTATCTGAAGCAATGTGTCAGACACCTGAGGGCACCAGGGCAGATGCCACCCTATACAGCTGCCCTATACTGTGTGGAGGGCACTCTGAAAAGCAGGTGGGAAAGGATGCTATCTAAAGGTGAAAACCTGCACCTCTTGCAGCTGCTCCAAGCACAGGGATTTGTGTTGCTCATGGTTGACTTCTCTTGACCTCCACCTATTGTGGGGCTGATAATAAAGACTCTTCATATTTAAGCAGGAAAAAGAAGAGGCATTTTATTAAGATTGTACACCAAAGAGTTTAAAAAAATGTATGCAGATATATGTACATAAGTATATATATTTATAAATAAAGAGAGCTATGCAATAACAAATTATAGAAGGAGTCTGTGTCAAAGGATGTACAAATAAAGCTAGTTTAGTAAATGACCTGTGTCTGTGAACTTCACTAAATGGATGTATTTTCCAGTACTCTGGAAGTTTTTCTATGAGAGACAAAATATGGACTTCAATTAAATGTTTTTTAATTATTTCTCCTATTATATTTTTACCATTGACAAAAGTGAAGTGCTTTAATTAGCAATTTTAATTGTTTCATTCAGCTCTACTTTATAGATTCAGTCCTGCTTTATAGGTTTTTGTCTTAGAAAAAATAAAGCTTTATTGATATTAAAGAAATTTATTGGAATTATCTCTTCTCTGTTTCATATACTTTATTAAAATAATCACAGAACTGGCTACTTGTGCTGAAGTAATTGTATCACACAAGTAAAGAAGCAGGTGGCATAGTTTCACAGAATATTTTACCTAAAGAATGCAAAGCACAATCTACAAAAATGTAAATAATCTTCATGTCTGCCATTTCCTAAAGAAATACATAACTATACAGAGCAACAAGTAGCATCTGGAAAACAGAGTGTGAGCATCAGAATACAGTGCTTAGTTATTATCCCTAAAGAGTAGAAAAATTGCAATGACAGGACATATCAGAATGCTAGAACTGTTCTAAGCAAATTGTTTGTTTTAATGAGGAACTGAATTGCTTCTTCTTTGGAAATTTTTGAGATCCAAAGCATACTGCGTAGGTATACATTTAGTAAAAGCTTAATTTAGCCATTGCATAGCATTAAGCCATAAGAATTCTTTTTTTTTAAATAATTTCCAATGTGATAATGCTAAACATATTTCTTTAGGTTTGGGATTCTTTTTTGTTTTGTTTTGTTTTCAAAAACTCAACCCCAAAAAATCATGAAGAAAAACATATACCAAAATGCTGTTCTTGTAATGCTAGTGGAACAGCTACTGTTTCTTACTGCAAGCAAGAAACACTGTATAGGGAGATCTGCATATAATATGTGTATTACATGCCCAGTATTACATAATTACATGTCCAATTCTGGGGTCCTCAGTACAAGAGAGACATGGAGCAAGTCCAGACAGGACTATGATGATGATTAGGGGACTGGAGCACCTCACTTAGGAGGAAAGTGTGAGGCCCTGACCCTGTTTAGCCTGGAGAAGAGAAAACTGAGAGGCAACCTTATTACTGTACATAATTAATTGAAGGGAGGATGCTGAGAGGATGGATCAGTCTTTTCTCAGTGATGCCAAGTGATAAGATAAGAGGCAAGGGGCAGAAACTGATGCACAGGAAGTTCCACCTGAGTGTGAGGAAGAATTTCTTTACAGTGTTGGTGACTGAACACCAGTACAGGTTGCCCAGAGAGGCTGTGGATTCTCCCTCACTGAAGATATTCAAGAACCATCTGGGCACAATCTTGAGTCAAGTTCTCTACAAGAGTCTGTTTGAGCAGGAAGGCTGGATTAAATGGCCTCCAGAAGTCTTTTGTAACCTTTACCATCCTTTAATTCTGTGATTTTAAACACTTGATAGCGTGAGCTAGTATGCTGGTTCTTTGTGCTGGATTATCTATGGTTTACAGGTATATATGAGTTTTTAGTGTGTGCTACTGCTTATATATAAGTTAATTTAATATCAGCTGAATTCAGGGATCTGGAAAGCTGCCTCTAATTCTCCACACCTAATTCAGTAGTAAAAAGTAAGAATATTTATGTTTTCGGATTTCTTGATTTTGAAAGAGAAATTCCTCACAGAACTTGTTTCAGGAAATATAACAATATGTAAATAAAGCTAGGATGCTCAATTTTGCTTACAAGTGGACTCATATAACTTTTATGAATGATATATGGCTGTATATTGTACTGACCCTTCTTACAGTTTGTTATTAAACAAAGCCTTTAGAAACACCTTAATAAAATAATACTTTATAATTTTACATTGTACCTGTGAGGTTATATATATAAAAGACATATTGTATTCTGTACTGGGTTTACCCTGGCTAGATGCCAGGCATCCCCCAAAGCTTCTCTCTCACTGCCCTCTAAAACTGGACAGGGAAGAAAAAATACAAGACATGTTTCGTGAGTTGAAATTAGGACAGGGAAAGATCACTCACCAAATATCACCTCAGGGAAAACAGAAAATCAGGTATATTAATTGAATTTATTACTAACAAAATCAGAGCAGGATAATAAGAAGTAAAAACAGACCTTAAAAACAGTTTCACACCACCTCGCCCTCCTTCCCCTCTCTACCTTATTCCCCAGCAGTGCAGGGAGATAGGGAATCAGGGTTATGGTCAGTCCTTCTCATGTTATTTGTCCTGCTTTTTATGGAGAGGGCTCTTTCCCCTGCTCCAGCATGGGTTCACTCCCACAAGAGACAGTTCTCCATGAATTTCTCCAATGTGAGTCCATTTCATGAGCTACAGTTCTCCGGAAACAACTGCAATGTGGATCATTCTTCCATGGGGTGCAGTCACAGAATTCCCAGAATTAACTAGGTGGAAAAGATCACTGCTATCATCGAGTCCAATTTATGACCTAACAATCCTTCAAGGACAGGATGCTTTAATATGGGTTTCCCACAGGGTCACAAGTCCTACCAGGAAACCTGCTCCAGCATGAGCTCCTCTCTCCATGGACCTAAAGCTCCCTACCAGGAGCTTGTTCTAGCACAAGGCTCCTACGAGGTCACAGCCTCCTCTCAGGCATCCACCTGGTCCACTGTGGGGTTCCTGCATGGGCCGTGGGTGGATTTCTGCATGCCCATGGATCCCCATGGGCTGCAGGGGCACAGCTGTTTCACCATGCAGGGGCATTACAGCTGCCCTCCCCTCTCCACCAATCTTGGTGCCTGCAAAGGTGGTGCTCTCACACATTCTCACCCTGCTCTTCTCTGGCTGCAATTACAAATGCACAAGAACTTTCTTTTTATCTTCTGCTTAAATCTGTTATCACAGAGGCATTACATTTCTAATTGGCCCAGCCTCGGCCGGGGCACATCTGTCTTGGAGCTCCCAGAGATTGGTTCTGCCAGACATGGAAGAAGCTTTCAGCAGCTTCTCACAGAAGCCACCTCTGTTTGCTTTTGACCTCAGCAGCAGAGGTAGAGTGAAGGTTATGTGTGAAGTTCTGATAATAAATAAAACTTAAGTTGTATTCCTTCATTTCTTCCTTCGTTTATGCTTCAAATACAGTTTATGGTAAATCTTAACCAATCCTAGTACCTACATCATCAGTGGATACTTCAACACCCAACTGTACAATTTGAAATGCTCAGTAGTTATTTTCCATCTTGACATGGAAACTCAGTCTGTAGTTGAATTCTTACAATGCTTTGGCAACCAGGATCTCAGAGAATCAGAATCTCAGTGACACAGAGAGGTTTATTGTATCATGGACAGCTACTACAAACATAGTAGGCAGTTGATAAACAAGCCTCTTTGAACAATTTCTATAATTCTATGAATAGCAGCTAAGTACCTGAGTGTAGCAATTGTCTACTGCTTACATATGGAAATCATCTTGCTCAGAATTACAGGAGCTATCAAAGTTTCAGAGCTTAATCTCTCTTGAGGGCACTGAGGATTTCTCAGTCTTCAAATTTCTAAGCATAAAAAATGCTCACTATTATGTGTAACTGAGGTTCAGAAACATTACAACCAAAGCAGAGATTCCTGGCATCAAGAAAGTCTGAAAGCATATCTTGTATTTACACCTATAACTAATATAACTTTGCCTTGAAAATGAGCACAGGCCTATTTAAATAGCGTAGCTAAGAAAAAAATAAAAAATTGTATCACTATGACAGTACAGTCAGACACCATGAATAAGCATTTCACATAAAGTTGTGTTCAATGGGTTCACCAAAGGGGCAAATGAAGATCAGTGTAATTCACTTAAAATGCAACTAAGTGAAAAAGTTGCTGGGTGGGGGTTAAGATACCCCCAGAGGGGATTGCATGCAAATGGAATGTCCTGCTGAATGCACCGGAAGAGTGACTGGCAAGACCACAGATAACAAAATAAGTATTAGCCAGGGACACCCTCTTGCAGGGGGAGGCATTGAGCCCAGCAGAGCTCAGTACAGGGAGAGAGAGAGAGAGAGGACAGATGTGCCCTGGCTCTGACTATTCTACAGCTCTTGCTGTGTCAGACAGTAATAAACTGTCTTGTGAATTATTCAGTTTTAAAGCTTAAAATTGGACAGATTTGTAAGTCTCCTAAATACTCCCATCACATTATGCTCTGATCCTCTGATATGTTATGGACAAAGATCTCAGTATTAATATTCATTTATACATAAACACATAAATTATATTTACACACAAACTCAGTAGCAACATTAGCACAATGATGATTATTTCAGTGTTTCTATGAATGAGACATATGATCCATTTATTGAACTCTCTATTGATATGTTAGCCCTTATTATACAGAGTTAAAATATCTTGAGCAGCATAAATGACTTTGAAGAAATAATATATTAAACATACCCATTATAATTTTTTTCTAAACATTTATTGAAAGATGAATTGTTATGACAATCATCAGTTTCAGGGTGTTAAAACATTAGACTTTCAACCTTAAACATAGTTTCAAATAGCAAATACTGCAGTTTCTCAAAAATTTCACAAGAGAATAAAAGCCAATTTTCTGTTACAATGCCTTCCCCAAGATTCATTTATTTTAAAAAAATAATAAATAAAAAATAATATCACATAGAAAGAAAAATCTGACCTATTTGAAATAAGGGATCAAATTTTCATCAGCTTTTATAGTCTGTCTTCTAATAAAAAAAAGATATTTTGGCACTATAACTAGTGGAGAATAAAAAAGTGGGTTTATTCTTGGAAGTATAAACAATATTTTATTAGAGAAGGTTTTAATGGGGAAACAGGCTGAAGAAACATAAAGTTTTAAAACAGTATATTTTCCAAGAGAAAAAAAAATTAACTTTATATTTCAAGTGTTAGAGAATGGCAATTATTTCTCTTCATTTGATGTCACATATTTGTCAAAATATGAAAAATTCAAAGAAGTGAAATAGTTTTCCCCCCTTTACTTCACATTTGCATTTTGACTTCCTCCAGTTTCAATACAAAAGAAGATTTTTTTTTCCCATTATTTTTTCCCAGCTGGTAGGAACATTACAATATTTAAAGATAGTCATAAAGCAGAAAATATATTGTATAAAAAATTTAAACTAGAAGTCAAGACTTCAAGAATTAATGCCAAAAGTTTTACATTCAGAAGAATTGAATAAAAGGAAGGCAATGTTTTTAATATTGATAATGGCTAATCATTGAGACTATACACATGAAAAGTAGTGAGCTTTTTTATTATAGACCTCTTCAAATGAAATTAATTTCTTCACATGACCCAGTTGAAAAATAACCACACACAACTTTGTTCAAGTGGTGCAGAGTATTGGATTGTATGATCTGATATTGCATGTGGTTAAACACTTTAGACAGTTTCAGAGATTTAATGTCCACACAGGCTTGGGTTTTTTTTTCCTGAAGAGGAGAGGGTCTGTGCCTAGCTTTGCTTTACATAATTATGTTCTTTCCACTGTGTGGCTTTGTTCTTGAAAGTGTATTGCAGCCATCTTTTTATGAAAATCCTTTCTTAGGATTTTTTTCTTCCTGAGAAGCTGAGGCCTCAGGAACAAAATGTAAACAATGGTTATCTGCTGCTGTAGAATGCAACAGGTGGATCCATGATTGGTCTCGCGTGGATGTTTGGATTTAGTGACCAGTCACGGCAGAGCTGGCTCTCTCTCTCTGTCTGAGCCAGATGCCTTTGTTATCATCCTTTCCTTTCTATTCTTAGCTTAGCTAGCCTTCTGAGATGGAACTTTTCCTTCTATTCTTTAGTATAGTCTTAATGTAATATATATCATAAAATAATAAATCAAGCCTTCTGAAATATGGAGTCAGATCTACGTCTCTTCCCTCATCCTGAAAACCCTTGTGAACACTGTCACAACAGTGGATGTAAAGAAGCAGCAGTTTGGCTCTACCAGCCATCTCAAATCCAGTGAGGCGACCAACACAAGACATGAACTGAGACTTAGAGCCAGGAACTTACCTTTGGTTGCTGGAGCTTGGCCGAAGCATTTCCCTTCAGAAATCACTTCTTGTAAAGAAAACATCTCAGTGGAGCAGTGTGCTAATGGGAAAATACTACCCAGGGCTCCAGAGCCTCCCCCCTAGTTTATCTGAGACCTGCAAGAGAGGCATGCTGTCCCAAGAGCCAGATGTATCTTCCCCTCATTTAACAACTTGCAGCTCTGACATTTCCCTGCCCGTCAGCAGCCCATTCCGAAGAAAGCATGAAATTGGAGACTTCTGTACATTGCAGGTTTCTGGAAGACCTTCCTTCTCAGCACTTCCCCAAATATCTGAGTGCACAGCACAATCAGAAAATGCATTTTGTTCAGATGTGACCTGATGAGATAATGGATAATGGTCTTCTTGCTACAGGGCAATCTGATATTTTTGTCTTTTATTATCTTACATATTTTAATCTTTCTTGTCTCCTAAAAGGGATAAAAAGATTTAAAAAATTTAAAAATCAGTAAAATGTTTCCATGCAATTTGCATCTTACCTTCCATGCTTAAGTACCTTCTTATTCTGAGGAAAAGCACACTAGAGAAAAATCATATAAAACTACAGAATACTTGATATCCTGCAGCTCATGAAAAGAAAACATTTCATATGAATGATAACTCTCAGTAAAAAAGTAAAAGAAATCAAAAGAAATAATGAGTAGAATGATCTGAAAGGTTTTATTTCCTGATAGTGATTTAAATGCTGAATGTTGCTTGAAAACTGCCTGTAAAAACAGAATAGGGTTACAATTGTGGTTTCTCAAACCAAGTATTTGTAAACAGAGATTTCATTGACTAAGATGCACTCTGACATTCATCTCTCAGTACTTTAAGTTGCAAAAAGATAATATTAGATTTTTATATATTTTAGGGACTGTGAGAATTCAGATAGTTCTATTAAGAACCCACAGATGGCATGAGGTTTTGATTTTGCTTGCAAACATGTATCCTTCATTATAAAATTTCCAGAAAAGAGATATAAATATACTTTTGATATAATTATTTTGCTCTAATTAATTAATTTAGAAACAATTGTCAAATAGGAAGTCACAAGAGAAATATGAACATAAAATTTTCCCCTTTAATATTTTTTAAAATATTAAAAAAAAAACCTATTTAAGAAGTAAAAATGGGCTTGAAAATTTAGAAAATATTTCATTAAATGGTGTGTGAATTATTTTATGGACATATTGAATACAAACTTCTCTCCCCACAGGAAAAAACAAAAAAAACCCCCAAAACCTAAACCAATAAAAACCACTGGAGAAATGAAAAAATAAGCTTTTAAGAGAGAATTTGGTTTCAAGATAATTTTTTTGATGCTATCATTTTCATTTTAGTGCTGCTGTTGATACAGTTTTAAAGACTTGTAAATATCTATGTGTTTGTACCATATGAAAAATGAGCTGTCACCTGGAGAGAGAAAGAACTCAGAATAATTTAGGATATGCTTAAGTAAAGTTTAATTTAATATTTAAAATATTTCCACATGATCTTCCCATAATCTTATTGAAAACACAAAAGGAATTTTCAAACATGGCATTTTGATTAAGGTTGATTTACTTATTTCCAGAAAGACATTTAGTTTATTTTAATCATCTCAAGACTGGTTATGAAGGAAAAGTAGGTGCATGTGTGTAAATCAAAATTCTCAGTAGGATGGCAGAGGGCATAAAATACTTAGCATACTTAGCAGAATTAGCAGTAACACCAGCTAAATAAGTAGTATATGTCCTTCCATATAATGGAAGGTCTGCTTCTGTCCTTGAAGAGGAAAGCATGTGGATAACTCCTAAGAATTGCATCATCAGGAAAGGGGAAGGTAGTCTTGGTTTTATTTCCTGGGATGCCATGTTGGTATGTTGATAAGGGTGCTGTTGATATCATATAGCAGTGATTATTAAGAAACTTCTAAATAAAAGGACAAAAATTTCAATGATTCCCCATTTTTTTTAATGTCCTTTATAAGATATATGCATATTCCTTTTTTTATCCTTTCTGGAGAAAAATTCTGCTAAAATCTTAACATTTTCAAAAACCATATTCTATTACAATGTTTTGTTTTTAACTAAACGTTATAAACTGAAGCCTTTTTTAAGAACCTAGGAGTCGAACTGAAAAAGATTCAAGTCCTGATTTTAATACAAGTCTGTGAGACTTGATTGAGTGTAACAGACTTGACAGTTTTGGTAAAGAGTAATTGCTTCTCCTACTAATTTTTCAGTGGAAACATCTCTGTAGTTCCCCAGCACAACTTTTCACCAAAGTTTCCTTGATCATGAGGAGTGTAATAGTGAACTCTGGGACAATACTGACAAGAAGACTGAGATTGTCATTTTCCAAATTGAAAGTATGAAATGATCCTTCGTCATTTCAAGTTGACAATACAGGAAATCATCCCATCCTGTTAGTTTTCTAATTTTTAGTGCTATTCAGAATGCAAGCTTTTTCTGTCTGATCTGCTTATCTTCTCATATCATAATATTCTGATGTAAAAAATCCCAACAAAATAATCAAAACCAACTCACCTCCCCAACCAAGACCAAAAATTAAAATTAAGGAAGCATTTTACAAACTCCAGATTGTAGGCAGCAATATCTCATAACAAGAGACCACTTTTATTTGTCTTTTGATAGGTGGTTTACACTTTCTCAGCTAGAACTGTGGTGAAACATATGTGCTGCAAACCTGGCAGTGTTTCAACCCATTGTAAGGTACTCTTTTTAAAAAAAGCCACTCTGTCATTGATGCATAATGAGGAAGTCTGACTGTTTGACCACATTTAAATACTGTAACAACTCCCCTAGAAGTGGATTTCTTGTTGTAACACTATCAAGGTGTTAATGCAAACTGTCATGGAACTGTATAATCAGTTATGATGTTAACAACACCGAGAGCAACCAGTCTGTCTTCTGTCTATTCCCTCCAGAGTATCTACACAGGCAGCTCAGAAAGACTAGAAGTTTCACTGGCAATTTGGGGCACTGTGACAGTGACAGTGCAGCCTGACTTTCTGAGTATGGGGAGGGGAGAATGTGGGATCAGAGCACTGGCACACACAGGGCTGAAGCAGGGTATTTGTTAAGATGAGCACTGTGACAGATCATTTGCCAGCTGGGAAATCAAGGCAATTCTCATTTAATGTAAAAGAAGAGACAGGTGAGGAGAAGGGACAAACAATACTCTTAACATTTTGTTTAAATGATTCTTCCCATTTATCAGGCCTTATCCTTTATATTAGACTGATAATGGAGCATCAGACTGTTAATGACTGCAAAAACTTAATATCAAAGCAAAGCACAAGGTCTTCTGAGCCAGCAGAGTTTTGTGATGATGTATGCAGAAGGAAATCAGTCTTGCAAGCTTCTTTTACTGAACACCCATGAAAATGACCATTTTAGATGCCTCATAAGGGAAATCAAACAGCTATTGCTAACTTCATGTTGCTCAGGATTTCACTGTCTTTGTGATTTTAACAATGTGACTGTAGCTCTGAAATTCCTCTGGTAATGAATAGTACCTTTAGTTTCTTACTGAAGACATATTGTTAACTGAAAACATATAGTAAAGTCATTTTTGTTCAAAAGATTGAAAAAGCAGAAATAATTATTTTTATGAACCCTTAATATATCTTAGAGTGATGTGTTGTTTCATTTTCCTAAAATAGAATTTAGCTTTTTTTTCAAGGACTTTGTCATTTGGACAGAGTACTATTATTAATCAAAGCATAACATGAAGTATACATAATTGGCAGCTATGAAATACAACTTTGTTTCAAATAAATTTTGCATTAATTGTTCAACTTTTTAACTGATCTTTTCAACACCACCTGGTTGTGTAATTTAGCATGTAAGGGACTACTAAACATTTTTTCTGCTCAATGCAAGAGAAATTAGACCAGATTGCTGAGTGCTGTGTCCACCTCAAACTGCAGAGACACCAATATTTCTTCAGTGATCCACTCCTGTACTTGAAAACTCTTCTGCTGAAAATAAAAAGAAACAAATCCAAACTACATCTCCTCACAATTTCTTAAATATCAACTTATACATACTGACACTTGTTTTATTGCTCTGTATCACAAAAAAGAGTTTGATTTAATTTCCTCTGTACCCTACCCCTACATCCACATGTATTCCAGTGTACACACCACAAGTAATGAAGTCTACGCTGCCCCTCATGTTCCCCATGTCTCCCATGTGGCCCTCCATGTCTCCCTTCATGTCCTGTACACTGCCATGGTAACCCTCCACTGGACTAATTCCTGTATGTCAGGGTCTATCCTGTGCCAGGGCGTCAAGCCTGGACTATCAGGACAGTCTTACCAATGCCTAACAATGGCTCAGGATTCTTCTCCTTGATGGTGCAGCCCCAAGTTCAGAGGCTGTTTAGCTACTTGGGCTCGCTGCTATGTCCTGATAAATTGCTGATCCCAGGTTCCCAGCAGTTTAGAATTGGGAACTTGGGAAGGGAATTCAGCCTCAACTTATCCTGTTTCAGGGGTGAGCTCAGCTCTCTTCAGTGCCTTTGCTTCTAAGGCAACATTTCCTCTTCCTCTAAGGGCAGTTTCCAAGCAAGTATTTGAGCAGGTCAAAAGAGTGCTCATCTCAAAATCAAGGTGGTTGCCTTTGTGAAGTTCTGATGTTTGTCTTGGTCACATCTCTCCATATTTCTCCAGAGCCCTGCAGTTATCACAGTCAAGTCTGCCTTTAACCTCCATATATTCAACAGCTTCAACAGAACATCTTACCTGGCTGATCTGTCAGTCATCTGGGTCAATAATTTGCCCTCGAGTTGCTTGCATTTGTCTGCCTCTGCATCACTGGTGCAGTGCTGTTCCCTGACCCTTATCCACAGGCTAACCTTTCTCAGGTAGTAAGTTCCATGCTTCTGAGCTAGCCCTTTGCATAGATCTCCCCTTCTCTGTCCTTGACAACCCTGCAATTCCAGCAGCACTTGTACCTCTGCACGGTATCTCTGCAGGTGTGAGAGTGCTACCATCGTGTCACTCTCATCCCTCTGAAGTCACAGCTCACTTACTCTGCACGCATGGCTGGTGCCTTCCTCTTCCTCTCATCCCCAGAGCCTCCCCCACTTGTGTGTAAACATTTGAGATGGGTGCTGGGTTGTGCAGCCTTTGCAGTTGATGCATGACAGCCCTCTGATCATGGTGTCTCCGGGACACATTAGCACTCCTGCGTACTTCTCCTCTGTGGGAACTCCCCTCCCACATTTCCATTCCTCTTGAAAAGATCAGTGAGTTTGATTACAAATATATCCTTGCACGACATTGTCAGACGTACCCCATCCTTTTTCAGTAGCCATTTCAGTAAGAAAAACTTTGCATATTAGTAAGGCAGGAGACATAAATCCCAATGCTGGCCTTTTAAGCCATCTTCTCTCTCCTAACAGAATGTTTGTGCTTCCACATACATATTTGTTATCAATAATGAATCCTTCCTGCAAATAACCAAATGCCTTAAGTGTTGAGGATAAAACCTACTTATGCCTGGATTATTTTCAGAGCCTAAAATCCCTTTATAAATCTAATCCATGACATCCAGAGTTCCTCTTCTGTAATCTTTCAGTTGGAAAGCTGGCAGTAAGAGGACCTCCATGTCTCATAAAACATTGCATTATTTGGTTCTCTGATAAGGTTACAATGGAAGAAGAAGAATGAAAGCAACACAAGTTTAAAGTTTGGAACCCATTTTGAATGCATTAATTCTAATAATGAACTTAATAAGTTTAATCACTAGTAACCAAACTGGTTTTTAAATAAAATTATATTACTGCCTTTTTCAATCTAGGATTTTCCTCACAAGTAATTACCTAAGATGCAGAGAACAACAGTTTATTTTTCAGATCCCCTGTTAAACTTGATGGGCTACTGATTGGAAAGGTTACTCATTGATCAGTACTATGACTAAATTTCCTAGATGTCATTAAGGGAAAAAAAAAAGAGGTAATGCACTGGCCTATGCTAAGCTAATCTTTAGGGAAAAGTTTCTGACAGTAACTGCACTTTAAAATATGTTACCATTACTAATAAGAAAAACACATACTGTTTTTCCTAAAGATAGAAAATTTGCATCTAAAGAGCTTCAGTAGTTTTCTTAGATACTCAGAATTTTTAGTGAGACAAAATATCTGCCTCTGTTACATGAAGGTTTGAAAAACTCCCAAACATTACACTGATTGTATGGAGTGGAAAGCCTCAGGCATATTTAACATGAAGTTCTTGTTTACATGTCGTGTTGGCAGGAACACAAAAGCTCAACTCAATGAACCAATGTAAAATCTTACCTTTGAGGTTGTTACATTGAGTTACATACAATAAACAAGAAAGATATTGCTTTTTTTTTTAATAACAGTCAAGTTATATTTCAGTACCTCTTAAGATATAACTGAAATAAGAACAGATGAGATTTACTTGTGGTTTAACCCTAGACAACAACTAAGCACTCTGCTCCCTCAGTCTTAACCAGTGACGAGGGGAATAAAAGTGAGAAAATCATGGGCTGAGACAGGGACAGTTTAATAGGTAAAGCAAAGCAAAGCATGGGCAGGCATGATATGTTGAGACATCCCCAGGAAAGCAGGACCCCATGCCTATTAGTGATTTGGGCAAACAAGCACCATCTCTCTGTCCCTCCCTTCCTTCTTCCCTACTAGCTTTCTATGCTGAGTGTGATACCTCAAAGTGTGAAATCTCTTGGGTCAGTTGGGGTCAGCTGTCCCAGCTGTGTTCCTTCCCAGCTCCCTGCACACCCTCAGCCTCCTCACTGGCGGGGTGGGTGAGGAGAAGCAAAAGCTTTGGCTCTGTGTTATCCCTGCTCAGCAATAACAAAAAAAACCCCATGTTATCAGCCCTATTTTCAAGCATGAATCCAAAACACAGCCCCATAATAGATACTATTACCTGAACAGAAATTACCTCAGGAGAAATTAACTCAAAACTAGCACAGATATGCAAGATAACAAAAGGAAAAATGCTTCTCGTGGTAAGACTGGATTTTAAGATTACACATATTTTGGCTTCAGTAAGTCTTGGGCACAAAGCTATGATTTATCAGAGATTTGTTTGCATTCTTGGGCCTGTTTTGGGCCAATATAAAACCAGTATAATAAGTATTATAGAAATACAATTGAAAACTTCAGAATGTGGTTGAGTATACCTTAGAATCAATTTTATATCTCAAGGTAGACTTACATTTTTCTCTCATTTTGTTGAAAATGTCTGACTTTTACTGGGATGCAATGTCTGAATTACATGCCAGATCATTTAGCAGCAGCTAATATTTCAAGCTATTATTTGTTCTTCTGTTCTAGATTAACAACATAGCTGAAGTACAAGTCAAAGAGAAGTTAGGTAATTTCTGAGTTTAAAAAATTAAATGCATATTTCATAATAACTGAAGATCTGGAAAAACTGTATCACACACCTTTTAGTTAACAGTGATTTCTTTTGTTTGTACACTGACTCAGAGTGAGCAATGACCATCTACAGAGAAACAACAGTTTCTCTGTTGAGAAATGAAGTGAATGTGTTTGGTTACTTACTTCATGAGTATCCCAGGATGGAAAGAAAGATTGTTTTTGCCTCATCCAGTTCAAAGATCAACAATATAATTTCCTATGGTAAATTCCAACCTGGAAAACAATGAAGGAGAACAGTGCCAAGGACTATTTAATTAAAGCACATAAAACAAAGACCTTTGAAGAAAGCCAACTGAATGAATGGATTACTGAGCTTATTTTGTACTCTAAAAAAATAATGATGAAATTTTTTTTCCAAAACAAAATCATATTAAGAAATCTTTTGAAAAGAAAGAACACATACTTAAATTCTGTATATATAGATGTATTTAATTTCATTTTCCTTTAGAAATAATGCGTAGCTAGAAAAATCCACTGGCTGAACAAGATTGCTTAAACTTGAGCTTTATTTCATCTCAAGCAAGAACCTCCACATATTTCAATGAAAAAAAACCTTCTTCTCCCTATACTTCTGACAATTTGTATATGAGAAGCCTATTAACAGAGTTTATGACTTCCAAAACATAATTTCCACAGCCTCTGGTTTTTTTTTATAATCAAGACCAGATATAGGTCCTATACTCTCCCTAGAAGGAAGAAATTGCTTTCTGCATCTGCCTAGAAGTCTCACGTCTTTGAAAAACATCAGAAAGGTAAAGCCCCCTCTATCTAGTCAAAGGAGACAGAGGAATATGGAGTCTTTAACAAATAGAGTTTTTTAATAAATATTGCTGAAAAGAGCACTTTGATCAAGCACAATCTAATAATTGTAACTAACATCATGGAGAACAGAATAAATATATTAAATTCTTCTAATAATATTAAAGAATTAAAAAAAAATTGTACATAATACCTGCTTGTATTTTTTACATTTTACATTTTAAACATCTATTACTTTCCCTGGGGGTTTTTAATAAGCCTATGAAAGGTAAGAGATTTGTGTTTGTCTTCCCATAGTATAAAATATAAAATAAATAAGGGTTTGAAAAAATTATTGTTAATTATTTTTTAACTGTGCAGCTTAATGTATTAAAATCTATTTTATCTCAATTTATTACTTATGCCTATTAGTCCTACAATTGCAGATATACTCTTACAGAAGTCTAATTGAAATACGACTTTATTTAAATCCTCTTTTTTTTACAAGAAGCTTACAAAAACACAACAAATGTGATTTTTTATTTACAAGATAAGCTCAGTAAGTAACACTTATACTAAGTTTTTAGCTTTTTGTTTGGAATTACTTATATTGGCCTACAGCTATATTGCCTATATATATTACTTTAATAACTGCACAAGTCCTAGAAGGAAGAACTATGGTTCTCAATCACATAACAGAATAGAGAGAAAGATAAAACCCTTTATTCAAAAAAGAACTGAAGTTGTGTCACAAAAAAAGATTTCCCAACTCCTCAACAATACTACACTTTTAGGCCCATGATGTGATTCTTGGGTGTGTCCCACTTCAGGACCAGGAATTTGACTTGGTGATTCTTGCAGGTCCCTTCCAAACTAGGATATTTTATGATTCCATCCCTCTTTCTGCTTTACTTCTCTGTCCTCAAATGATTATGGAAAAGTTTGATAAGAATGGTTAATACTGTGGCAAATAGTATACCATTTTATGTAGACTCCTTTAGCCAGTTTCATGTTTCTGGGGTTTTGTTGTTGCTGCTGGTTTTGTCTGTTTGTTTGTTTGTTATTCTTTTGGTTTAGTTTGAATTGTTTTCCTATATTACCACGCGTATGTGAACTGGTATATACACTGTAAATTCCCACATTTTCAAGAATTTCAGCAATTTACAACACCAAATTGAAATTTGGAAAGCATGAAAACACTGCAAATCTACAAATATTAAAAGTGGTATTTCCCACAGTTACCTTAATGACAACTCCCTATTAGGCCTCTCACAGCTGAGGCACATGATATTTGTGTCAGCATGTCTATGTCTAGAGAATGCACACACGAAGCAGATTTCTAACAAGAGGTTAAAACTTTATGAAAAAAGAAATGTATTAACTGGGATAGTGTCTGTGGCTTTCTGAATGGCCTACTTTAGCTTTAGAGTGAATCATCCTTCTTAAACACGTGTTGTACTTTTTCTATTTAGAGTTTCTCTCTGAAATATATTTACTCAAGGAAAAACTGTGACCTCAAAAAGTAGAGAAAGAGACCAGTTTCAAGAAGCATCAATGGTACTATGAGAGAGAAATCTACATGAAAAGGGTGAAAATTCAGTGCAATTATGGTCACTATGTACAAAAAATCAAGATATATATATATATCTTGATTTTTTGTACATAGTGACATTTATTTTCATTACGGAATATATATATATATATATATATATATATATATATATATATATATATTCCGTAATGAAAATAAATTTCTATTTTATAAATCTCAGGCAAGAAAGGCTAGCTCCCTGCATCATCATAAGAAGAGGATATATATATATATGATCCAGTCTATTAAACCTGAACAGAATAATAGTATCAATGCAGATGACATAAAAATTGATAATATTTTATTAAACTATTATAAGAACTTTGTAAAATTTAGTGACTAAGGTTTCCATGGAGGAGACAGATTTATTTTCAGTGAGGCAAAATTTGTCATCCCTGACTAAAGACAAAGGTACAGAATCTACAAGACAAAAAAATGCAGCCATTAAGTGCTCAAAGCACAGGCAGTGTTCCAGGATATGATAGGCTGATGAGAAAGATTTATAAAACCTTGTATCATCTTGCCTAATTTTGCATTTTTATTAATTTCATAATCTTCTGGATGTTAATTAAATGAACTAGATTCCCATGTGCCACAAATTGTGTCCAGGATGACTCAAAAGCTGATACAATTTTCTCAGAGCTCACCTGCATTATGAACAATTCTACATCATTTGTGCACCACTGAAGTCTTGATGTCAGGCATTGTCTTCTGATTTTGCTCATTTTTAAATATTAAATGTACAAGTAGCTGAAGTGCCAGTTCAGTACACATGATTCTTCGTCCAAATTTCTGTCCTAAGTTTCAACAGATGTATCATCCTCCTTGCATCTTCCTGGCTCCGTATTCCACCCTTGTAGGTTGTGCCTGCAAAAACACATGCTATTTTTCCAGTAAAGCAGAAGACTGTGCAAAAATAAATATTTTCAAACAAGTCAGGATGCCTAAAAGTCAAAGACATCTGAAACTGTCCCTAAACATTATTTGAGTAAGTTTGAAACACATTCTGAAGTTAAAATTCATGGGAATGTAAAAGTTGTGTGCTACAACAAAATTCCATGAAAGAACAGTTTGTCTGCCTGCTCAAAGACTCTTACCCTGCCTAGATATAAGGAGTTTGGCTACTTATATAAGGTGTTAGGAGTATGACTATAGAACACACACTAAAAAATCCCATACCCCAGAAATCAGAATATATTTGCTTTAGAGTTCCAGTCTGTTTTAGAGACATAACTGACTTCACAAATGTGAGTTGTATGTCCATATCCAGACAAATAAATGGACATATACTAATTATATTTGCATTAAGGATGATAGTGAGAAATAGGAAGTGATAGAGGTGAACTTCTATTTTTCATATGCTTCAGATATTTTTGCGTATGCTCCCACAATAATAAAATTGCTTTCAGATTGAGACTGCAAATTCATTGCTTTTTGATTCTTTCTTTTGTACTACTCCATATCAGGTAATGATATGGAGTAGTACATTCAGGTAATGAATAAAATTACACAGGTAATTTTATTCAATACCCAGTCCCACACTAGAATTTGGATATATCTTTCAGTGGGAACTGGCTTTATATGGATTTCATCCCCTCCCTCCCTGAGCTGCTCTGTCTTCCATTACTTTCTTTTTGTAATATACTAGCACATGCTAGGTTACTTACTTTCTTCTTGTTTTTATTTCTTTCCACAGCTTCACAGACTGAGGTGTTTTAGAGAATTCTGTATAGGGTAGAAAAAGGTAGAAAAATGTACTTACCTGGTATTACTATTGCTCCTGAGGACATGGTGGGATGAACTCATCATCACAAGATGATAGGAAAGATGTCTGGGGATACAGCAAATCTTCTTTAATTAAAATTTCCCACTGGCAAATGGGAGAATGGAAGTGAAATGCCAATAAAATCTATTCTGTGCGTCGACATCTGTCTCAATAATTGACAAAGACAGAAAAAAAGCCATGATTTAGGCAGGTAATGATGCATTTCTATCAAACACTTTCCCACAGAGGTTTCTGAGAATAGCCAAAGGAGTTTAAAATTTACCTCTCCCATCAGAGACTCTCTAAGTTTCTGTAATCTCTGTGGTAGGCCTCTTTTGCAGCAAAATAGTTGAACACTGCCTGAGAAGATTCACTTCTCTAACTAGGGGGAGGACTGAAATCTTTAATGCAAAAAGTCCCAACTACTTGCTATTTGAAGAAGCATGTGCTACAATACTAGAGAAATGAAAAAAAAATTGTATCAGGAGTAAGATGCATAGGGGGTTCTATTTTCACCTATTCTCATATCTCAGAAGTCTGTAGATGAATGTGAAAAAATGTGTTTTCTTCATAAACTACTGTTTTTCTCTTGCCTTGAACAAGTCCAGGCTGATAGAATAAATTCAGAATGTAAAACTCAGAATGGCTCTTGCAGGTCACAGACTCCAAATTCAGAACTGGGGAGGCTTCTGAAAAACAGTTAATGGAATAATCACTCTAATCTGTCAGTTAAAGAATTGCTATGAAAAGGTCTAGGAAATATCTAGTGACTCAGAGCAGCTGAAGATTCATGCCATATGGGCAACTTGTCTCAGAATTTTTCTCCCTGGTCTTGTAATCCATGTACCTTTAGGAACCTTCTCTAAATCTTAGAAGAATAACCTAGGATTTGAAGATAATAATTTTATTAATAAATATTTTTCATGAACATAGCCATTAAGGGAAAAAGTGAATTCAGGAAGCAATGATATATTATGAATCAAATTAATTAACATGATGAAACCATAATCCTTTAATCACTAACACTCTTCTGAGTTTTATTTACTTATAAGAACATACAGACTGATTTAAAACCTGATATGAAATCCAAAAAAGGCAGACATGCACAGCTTAAAACAAATCTATCTGAAGTTGGCAGAATTGGGTCTTGATCATAAAGTAATAGAATTACTAAGGGTGGAAAAGTCCTCCAAAATCGTGGAGTCAACATTTGACTGATGATGGCCACGCTAACTAAACCATAGCACTAAGTGCCATGACCAAACACCTTCAGGGATGGTGGCTCCACCACTTCCCTGGGCAATTCATTCCCAGGCTTAACCACCCCTTCAGTAAAGAAATTCCTCTTGATGTTCAACCTTAGTCTCCCATGGCACAACTTGAGGCCATGTCTTTTTTTCCTGTCAGTAGTTGCCTAGGAGAAGAGCCTGGCTAGAACCTCCTTTCAGGGAATTAGCGGGTGATAAGGTCTCCTCTGAGACTCCTTTTCTCCAGAACAAACATTCCAGCTCCCTCAGCTGTTCCTTGTATGACTTTTTCTCTATACCCATTACCAACTCTGCTATTGTTCTCTGGACATACTGCAGCTCATCCATGTCTTTCTTGCAGTCAGGGTCCCAAACGGATCACAGGACTCAAGTTGTGGCCTCAGAGTAGTGTGCAGAGTACAGAGGGGACAATCACTGCCCTGATCCTTCTGGTCACATTATTGTTGATACAGGCTATCCTGATCCTTCTGGCCACCCCCACTTCTAGCTCATGTTCAGCCCTTGTTAACCAGCACACCTAGGTCCTTTTCTGACTGGCTGCTCTACTGCCCCTCTTCCCCCAGCCTGTAGCACTGCACAAGGTTGTTGTGACTCAGGGGCAGGATTGGATACTTGGCCTTATTATTACACCTTTGCCCTTGGCCCATTGATCCAGCCTGTCCAGATCCCTCTGCAGAGCCTTCCCTCCCTCCAGCAGATCAACACATCCATTAAATTTAGTGTCATCTGTGAAACTATTGAGGGTGCACTTTATCCAATTGTCCACATCACCAATAAAGATATTGAACAGGACAAACTCCAACACTGATCCCTTGGGGACACCACTGGTGACCAGCCCCCAGCTGGATGCAGCACCATTCACCTCCACTCTCTGGGCCTGATTCAGCCAGTGTTTAACCCAGGTTAAGTGCACCCATCACCCATCCAGGCCATGAGCTGCCAGCTTTTCTTGGAGGGTTCCATGAGAGGCAGTGTTGAAGTCTTTGATGAGGTCCAGGTAGACTACATCCTTAGTTCTTCCTTAATCCATCCACTGAACAGGTTGCGTGGTCACGAAAGGAGACCACGTTGGTTTGGCAGGACCTGTTTTTCTTAAATGCATGCTGGCTGGACCTGATTCCCTTGTTGTCTTGTACATGCTGCGATCTCACTCAAGCTGATTTTTTCCAGAATGTTTCCATGGACCAAGGTCAGGCTGACAGGTTCCCAGGATCCCCTTCTGATCCTTCTTGTGGATGGACATCATATTGGATAAGCTCCAGTCATCCCAGACCTTCCTGGCTATCCAGGACTGATGAAAAATGATGGAGAGTTGCTTTTTGAATGCTTCCACCAGCTCACTCAGTGCCCTTGGGTGAATCCCATCTGGTCCCATGGACTTGGGTCTAATCGCTCACAAACAGGTCACAGACTACTTCCTCCTGGATTACAGGAGGTCAGTGCTGCTCCTGTCCCTGTGTACCCGCTCAGGGTCTGGTTGCTTTAAGGATAACTGGTTTTTCTGTTAAAGACTGAGGCAAAGAAGGCATTTAGTACCTCAGCATTTTTCACATCCTTCATAATGTTTCCCTCCAAATCTAATAAAGGATGAAAGATTTTCTTTGGACTGCCTTTTGTTCTTATTGTATTTATAGAAACAATTCTGATTTTTAGCTGAGCTTTTGCCATTCTAATTTTCTCTCTACATTGCCTAATGAAATCTTTGTACTCTCCCTGAGTTGCATACCCTTCTTCCAAGGATTGTGAACCCTCATTGAAAGCTCCCTGGTCAGTCAGGGTGGTCTTCCATTATTTTCCTTTCAGCACATAGGGACAGCCTGCTCCTGCAACCTTTAAATTTCCTATTTAGCTTTCCTGAATCCCATTGTTATTAAGGACTCTTTCCCAAGAGATTGTTTGACCCCTGAACATGCCAAAGTCCGCCCTCTGGAAATCCTAGATACAGTTTTGTTTATCCCCTTCCTTAGTTCACCAAGGATTGAAAGCTCTATCATTTCATTGTCACTATGCCCAGGATATCTTCTGACTGCCACATCTCCCACCAGCCCTTCTCTGTTTGTAAACAGCAGATGTAGAAGGACACTGGTCCTACCTGCCATGTCAGGAAAGTCCACAAACTCCAGGGACAGGGCATTCCTAGATTGCCTCCTCTCTGCATTTTTGAGTTTCCAGCAGATACCCTGCAAGTGAAAGCCTCCCAAAAGAGCAAGGACTAGCAATAGCGAAATGTCAGCTGAGCTCTTAGAGAGAGGCTGCCCCTTTATCCTGTCTGGGTAGGCTGCCCCTTTATCCTGTCTGGGTGGTCTGTAACAGACTCCCCCTGGGATGTCAGCTTTGTTGGCGTTTCCTTGATCCTTACCCACCAGCACCCAACCTTATCATCACTGCCCTCGAGCTCTGTACAGTCAAAACTCTCCCTCATATACAAAGCTACTTCACTGCCTCTGCTTGCCCTCTGTCCCTTCTGAAGAGCTCATGACCATCATTGCAGCACTCCAGCCATGGGAGTCATCCCACCATGTTTCTGTGATTACAAATACATTGTAGTTTTCCTGCTGCACAATGGTTTCTGGCTCCTCCTGTTTGTTATCCACGTGCATTGGTGTAGGCACACTTTAGCTGGGCTGTCCATGACACCCCCAAATCTGGCATGTCACCCCCAAACTCATCTCTATTGAGCCTGTCCTTATCCACTTTCCCCTTCTAACCTATTTTAAAGCACTCTCTACTAGCTTTGCCTACTCACAGCTGAAATGCCTTTTATACAGGCAAACTCTGCCTGTCTCCAGCAGGCCTGGTTCAGTATAAATCACCCTATAAATGAAAAAACAAGATTTCAGTTATGACACCAGTCTTTAAACCATGTGTTGATCAAGTGGGTTGTCTCGCTCCTTTCAGCATTCTTCCCTGCTACCGGAGTTGAAGACAACAAAACCTGTGTTCCCCGCTTCAACCAATCTTCCTAGTATCCTGAGTCCTTTTTAAATGCCCTGGAATTTCTCTCCTCAACCTCATCTCTGCTGATCTGCATGGGTAATAATCAGACAGCTGAATCAGCCCAGGAAATCTTCTTGTACTATGTTCTACAGCTGCTCTGGCAAGACTGTCATCATGTCAGCCTTGCTCATTAGAGAAGCTGAATCTTGCCAGGTCTCTCTTGGGCATCCCTGACTCCAGAAACTCTCTGCCTAGCTCCTTCAAGTGTTCTGCCCCAGAGTTTACAGTGTTTGTCACTGCTATTACTGTTGTTACTATGTACTTCACCAGCTGACTCATCCTAAAAAATAGGATTCTTCAGAAAGGTGATATCTCATTCTTTCTATGCAAGTCTTCAGCAAACATTGACCATCACATTTAAATTAAAACATTTTCCATTAAGTTCTCATCAGCTACCTATTTGTAGACTGGCTATCAGCCTTTACGGCAAGATTTCAGAAAGCAAACAGAATGCTGGATGCACACCTTGAAACATGTTCAGAACATCTGATTTCTATGCTGCTCTTTTTAAAACTATTTTTAGTAATGTAAATAAAAGATAGGGCAATGAAATTTAACACCCACAAATATATGGTTGCATTAATGTGACACAGTGCTAGCTACATTTTGTTTTACTCAGTGGTGCTTATTAGCTTGGCTAATAATCAGACCACCTGCTGCTGCATTTGGAATACTAACTAAACGAATAAATCTCTGTCTTTCTAAAGTGGGGGCAGATACACACTGCAGACAAACATCAAGCATCTTGCTTTAAATTATAGTTTTTCTATCTTTCAAGTTTTTCAAGCTTTTGACTTAGAGCCACCCTAATTTTCCAGTGCACTTCTCAAGCAGTAGGTGCCAGAGGTGAGCACTCTTTATCCTGCTAAACAGTTAGAGCTTCCTCCATATTTCCAGTACCTATAATCATTCCTTACTAAGGACTTCTTGGTCCTCTGTTGTAGCTTAACTCCAGCTGGCAACTAAGTCCCACACAGTCACTTGTTCTCTTCTCTCATCCCTGGTGGGAATGGGAGAAGAGTAAAGAAAAAAAAAAGTAAAACTCTTGGGTCTAGCTAAAAACAGTTTATTAGTTAAGAGAAGTTATTGTTAAAAACAATAATAGTAATAATAATAGCAATAGTAATACTACCACTGCTACTATAGGTACTACTATTACTACTACTAATACCAATAGAAATAGTAGAGAGTGAGAAATAGTTCAAGCCCAAAAAAGACAAGTGGTGTTCATGACCCTGCTGGCTGGTGCCCAGCCCATCCCCTAGCAGTGATTGACCAAGTCCCCCCTGGTTTAAGTGCTGTGCCTGATGTTCCATGGTATGGAATCTCCCTTTGACCAGTTTATATCAGCTGTCTTGGCTATGCTCCTTAGCAGATGCTTTTGCACCTACTCACTGGCAAAGTATGAGACCCTGGACAGTTCTTGATTCCAGGTAAACGCTGCTGAGCAACAGGAAAATCATCAGTGTCTTATCAACATTATTCTCATGTTAAACCCAAAACACAGAGCTGTGCCTGCTACTGAGAGGAAAATTAACTCTCTCCCAGATGAAAACAGGACATCTTCTCTATTTTTCTTTTGCTATATAGACTGAATTATGTGGTTAAGAAAAATATTTATTATTCTGTCAAATTTTGCATCATTTAAATATTTTTAGACTCACATTTACTCTTAGACCACTTATAAGGAAACTGAAATAAACCAAGATTAAGCACTGATCCCTACAGTAATCACACTGTACTGAAGTACTATACTGAAGTATATTTTCTGCTTTAATACATTTACCCTGTAAAATATTAGTATTTATAAACATAATATTCTACTCTAAGAAATTAAATATTTTATAAAAGCCTAAGCCTATCATATTATCCATTCTTACATCCATCAGTATAATTCACTATGTACATTTGTCACATTCTGGGGCAATAGTACATCTATGGCTACCTGCATTCTCCTTTAAAAAAAAATTTCTTACTTGTCCTTCCTGGTTGTTTACCTTTGTACAGTTTAGAAAAGGTATCAAAGAAGAGCTAAATCTCATAGAAATCTATGCATGGATTGGACCTCAAGTATTGGACTAATTCATAAATTATATAGAAAAGAAGGTAAGAATGTAAAGGTACACATTTGCTGAATTCATCATAGTATTCAGATAAATGAAGATTGAGAACTGTTGTGAAGAATAAAGGAAGAATTTTTGAAAGTCATGACAGTTCAGTAAAAAACAGATTAAATGCAGTATGAAAAAATTCAAACTGATTCACATAATTATGTCTTAACTATCACATTTGCAAATTACAAAATGCATTTGGGAAAAGAATAGAAGTAAAGTAGAAAGAAGTATGGAAGAACATGCAGGCAAGGAAATATTTAAACAGCCTCAATCTCTTCAGCCTTGAAAAAATGATCACAGAATAATATATTGGTCTACAAAAAGAGAAAATTATCCAGAAAATAGTCAGGAAAGGATTTCCATGTGAGAAGTAGACATGCATCTTGTAAAATCTGGAGTTGAAATGCCTGGAAAAAATTAGGAATACAATAATACTAGCAATATTTTAATCTGTGGAATTCATTCTCACTAAGTTTGGGACACAGGAGCAAAAATCTCTACAGGAAGTGGTTTTGCTGAGAAAACCCTTGAGAGCATGTCATTACAGCTTGGAGGGCCCTGTGAGGAAGTATTTGACATGTTTTCTTGATCTTACACTTTTCATCATGTACATTTACAGACAGAGGATATTAGGTTTCCTGACCTTGAATATCTATTATTCCATACTTTGTATGGAAAAATCTGCTCCATACCCTCACTGTAATCTTTCTTTAAGCAGCAATGAAAATGCTTTTATTAGTGAAGTTTGTGGTTTCTTTCTGTTTATTGTAGCTATTCCCTGTGGCTTTCATGCAACATATGAATGAAGCCATTGCCACAGTCCCAAGTCAAAGGAATCAGACAAAAACTCCTCTCATATTGAACACTGACTAGGCAAAGAATGATTGTGCTAAAATTATTTATAATATTTAACAGTTCCAATATTACTTTTTTGAACTTCTGACTTGTAAGCAATTATCTGTGGAAGTGATAAATTAGATGCATATGAAGTTAATTTTGGACTCTTATTCATCTTACATATTTTCTTATCCTTTAGAAGGTTATTTTAACTTTATATAGTTGAAAATGAAGCTATAAATCTTGAAATAAAGTTTTGTACATGTCAGTTTCCTCTTTAAAGGAAAAGGATTCACTGAGGCCAGTATGGTTTAAATTGTTCCAGAATTGTATTTGATGACTGATTTTTTAATTAGAACATCACTGGGGAAAATATCAAACTTGTTTTTATACCTTTTCCTTGTGCATATGTTCCTTTCCATTACTAAAAACAGCACTTAAAAGAAGTTTATGTCACACTGATTTTAAGCTCAGCAGTAATTCAAAAACATTTATCTGCATAAAACACCTGCCAATTTCTCAAGAGTTAATATGAAAAAAAGTTATTTTAGTGATCAGAGATATAATTTTATGAAACAAAAATAACTTTTCCCAACTTCCTGTCAAGAAAAACAAGACTATTTACACCTATTAATGATGTGGCATTTCTCTTAATTTTACTATACCTTAAACTGCATTGTGTGTTCTGAGTTAATATAGAAGTCACATTTCTGGAGAAAAAGGTATGCAGCTCTCCTTTTACAGGCAATCATCAGAGCAGAATGATGAAGGGAGGATTCATCTTTTTCTTCATTCTGTATAAAGTAAAAGCATATTTTTCCAGCTACATTTTGAAGTGCTCCCTGTGCAATCTCCAAAACCTGAAGAAATCAATCTGGTCTCCTACAGCACTCAAGTTTCCCTTGTTTCATTGTGTTCTTTGAATCATCTATTGTATGCATTCACCAACAAAGTGGATTTATCACTTATCCTCAGGAAGATCCAATGAAAGGAGAGAAAACAGAGGATGGTTCTATACAGCAGATTTTTGTTCTTTTGATATTTCATTTAGGTTTTCAAGGATATGGTGCTCCTAACAGTAACATAAAAAAGTGAAAACAGAAGACAATGTTCTTCACAGACACAGAAACAGATCTCTCTATTCACAATATATGACTGAGATGGCTGTCATTGCTTCTGATTCTCAAGTAATGCTGGAAACAATAATACTATTAAGGTTAATCTACCTAATTAGAGTAACAATTCAGAAATAATATTATTCAAGTTGAATAACTTCCCTATTAACTCTAGCAATTAATTCTAAGAAAATGAAAAATATGTGCAGCTCAACCACTTATTTCACATATCACAGACAGAAGGGAAAATAGTCATAGTTTAAAAAATCAATATATGAGTAGCCAGGAGGATCTAGACTTCAAAGCAAACTGCCATTAGATGAAGATGGTTAGGTTATGAAATGTAGTCTGAGCCTTTTTCACTTAGACCCATGACATTTTAATAGCTCATGTCTTCTGCAATGTTAAAATATTTGATTAAAGACTTTCTTGAAATAAGTCACTATTAATTTAATATGTGGATAAAATAATGGAAGCTAACAGACATTTTTTCTCCACAAGAGAGTCTAGTTTTGATTTTCAGACTTTTCCCACTATCTTCTTCACTATGTTTCTGAGGAAAGCAGATTTTCTTTAATCCTATTGGCAAGTGTCTGAGCTCTCCAAGGATACTTTGTCAGCTGTCCAAACTTAATTTGTATCTAAGATAACTCAGCTAGCTGGAAAGCATTTTTTTCAGTTTCCTATAAATAGCAAAGTAAGAATACTGCATTTAAATTTTTATAAGAACATTAAATATGGTCTCACTAAATTGTCATGGGAAAAAGAAAAAAAAACCCTCTTTGCTAGGGGTTCAAAGGAGTCTTTGGCAAGTTTAATATTAATAACATTATTTGGAAATATTAAACTATAAATTTTTACTATAAAAAGTTATAATTTAAGCTATAGTTTACATAAATTATAAGTATTAATTATTATTATTATTATTATTATTATTATTATTATTATTATTATTATTATTATTATTATTATCTTAATATTAATATTATTTGAGACAAAATAAATAATTTTAAAGATACACCTGTTCAATTTTTTTTTCAAAAACATTTCATTATGCCAGTTTTTTGTTTCACAGTGTTATGTGGTTTAGGTCATACACTTAATGAAACACCCTAGCAGAGAACAGGAGAAAATAAATGCAGATGTCATTAAAAAAATGTGCAACCAAACAAAAGGTGCACATCTTATGAAATTACTCTATAAAATAGCTAATTGATCACATCAATACACAGCATTGGCAAGGCCCATCAGGGTGGCAGAAAAGTTGTTCAAAATTTCAAAGTCTAATATGCAAGATATGACTGTATAGAAACACATCATACTGAAATGCCCAAGAGTTCAACTGTCTGAAATAGTCCTTTGGTTGTGCCTTTTACATACTGGCTACACCTAAGTATCCAAAGATACTTAAATATTATTTCCTATTATTTATTTGGAAACATCAAATCTCTATTTACTCCAGGCTATGGAATAAAACTTTGGCCATTCTTTTCTGTAAATACACTAGCAATTTCAGCTTTGGAAGTCTTTAATTTACTTACCTTCAAGTTATCATTATAATACAGTAATATAACATAACATAATATAACATAACATAATAGTAATCTAAGCTGTTCCTCAGTAACCAGATTCTTTCAACCACCATTCTTGTCCCTTTCTACCATATTCTAGCACTTCTCACCTGGTTTTCTTTCATGTATAACTTCTTAAAAATGTATGGCAGGAGTAGGTTGCCATTTAAATTTTCCATACTTCTCATCTTCACATGTCAAACCAACTAACAAGAATGCACGGTACACCAATATTTACAGTTATACACATCAAACTTTTTGTAAACACAGTTTTATCAATCATCTCTTTTTTATCCCACTCCATGTGCCATTCTTACCTTCTTCCTTCAGGAAACCACAGAAGTTGTAGCTAAAAGAATTTCTTTTATCCCTGTTCCCACACACACTGTTGTCAGTATTAACATTAAAACACCTGTTTGTCCTCACCTACATCCTCACCTTCACTTCTCACAATCTGCTCCTTCTTACTTCTTAATCCCTTTATTTAACTGCTTATCAATTATTATTTCCTTTGTCCTCATTTGGGACTTGAGGCCAATAAGTTCAGTGTTCAATACTAAGACTCTTTTTAAAACTTTAAAAAAAACCAAAAAACCTGAAAAACAACACCCCCTCTCCTCAAAATATTTAACAGAAACATTTTTATTATTAATACAGAATTTGTTTCAAAGAATCAGGCAGTAACTCAGAAATGTGAAAGGTTTGGATGTACGTATGGCTTCTTATGTGAGAAGATTATCTTCATGGCAACACAAAAATCACTCAAATTAAACAAATATTACACCTAGAGAATATCTGCTGAAGGGGGTTCAGAGAACATAGATGAAAGCATAAAGTGAGCAATCAGTGAGTACCAGACTGGGTAACCTGGTGTGAATTTATAGTTGATCCTGCTTTGGGCAGGAGAAGGGGCTGGATGAGTATGCAAAAATCTGGAATTATTCTGGAGTCTTGCCATTCTGCAAGCCTGTCCATGATCAAAGTGTGTCATCAAAAAAATCTCTAAAATTTTAAACCAGTTATGGTCACAGATTTTTAGATTCTGCCATAAACATACTGAACTCCTGGACTTTTTAAAAAATACTATGAAGAAGTTTAAATATAAGAGCTAGTTTATGAAATTTAATTTTTTTTTCTCTTTCATCTTCAAAAATTATGCCTTTTGATTCTGAAGGAGAAGGTAAAATTATGTATAAGCCTGCAGAAATCATGAACTTATGGAAAAACTGAAAGAAAAAGAGAGAGACTTTTCAAACTTTAGAAGTATTTAGTATCATGAATGATACTAAATGCCAAATTAGTATGAAGTGCCAAATTTGCATATTTGTATTTACAAACTAAGTCCTTGTTGAAGACTTCTCATCTTTTTAAAGAGATGCACAGCTATAATGTTTTTGAATTTCATACCAAAAGTCAGGAAGCTTGGATTGACCTTCTGCTAAATTCAGATATTCTCCAGTACCCTGCAGGAGATAATCTTCAGAAATAATGGGACTACTAAATACTTTCTTTAAACTATTATATTTCTCCAGCTCTGGAATCATGCTTAACAGGCTCTCTTGTCAACATATGTATAATAGAAGTCCTGGAAAGAAATTTAGACAAAAGGTAACAGACTATAGGTCTCAAAGGAAGCTGGTTTCATGGAACCATCTGCACCATGAAACATATTGCATAGATAAGGTTTTTTGGCCTCAAGATGGAAAATCTAGTCTCCTCATTTCTCAGACACTGATAGATGATTTATGGTCTTGATAGAAATATATAAGATGACAAAATATCTGAATAATAATAGCTGAACATAGGTTCTGTACAAAGATGTATATGAACATATATAATATGAAGTTTATATAATGTCCAAACAGAAACTCATCCAATTCTGTTACAATGAGAAAGATTTCTCATTTACAGTAAAGATTGCCATTTGTCTCACTGATGTTAATGGCTACATGTTAAATCATATGGATTATATGATACAGACACATAAGGCAGAGTAAAAGAAATAAAGATCTGAGAAAGAAAAAGATTCAACTAGAATTTCAGCTGATTCATACGAAAGAAGGATACACATCTTAAAAATATTACAGTACTTCAGAAACATTGCTCAAAGGAGAAAATGTGGGCTCTGAAATTCCCTATGGCTTCTTAAGGGATCTGTAAGTGAAACAAAAAAGGTGCAAGCAGTGAGAATACTTTAAGCTCTGAGGCATAATTTGGCTTTAACATTATCACTTGTAGAGTATTTCTTTTCCAGCTTTCCCCACAACATAAAAGAGGCTTTGAATTTCTCTTCCAATTCAGAATTAAAATATTTTCTAAAAATCCAAAGGCCTCTGAGAAGAAATCAATATTTCATTCAGCTATTAAAAAGATGTCACCATCAAAGATTCTTGTTGGCAGACCAACTATTTATGCTCAGCAAGATCTCTTGATGTTACCACTGATGTGTGTGATTTTGTTTGGCAGCAAGTCATGATGAACCCCCAAGTTTTAAAAGCAATTCTTCCACTTTTTCGTAATGTTTTAACTATAGAATCTTTGTCCAATTTCATGGAACCTTTTACATCATTTTTATTCCACCTTTCTGTTTGCAAAAAGCTTTTTGATGTATTTTTGGATACTAGAAAAATGTTGCTGTCTGAAACAAAATTACATTTCCACATATTTAAAAGATTCTCTTGTTTCTAAGAACTATTGCAAAGATAAAATACTAGCTTAGATCATCCATCCATAAAAGGAAGTTGATGGGTTTTGTGGGCTATTAAAGACCAAAATGAAATTCAAGTATGCCTAAAATGGCAGCAGCCATTTATGTAGCAAACATTAAAATTGTAAATACTTTCTTTCCACAAATAAGCCCAAAACTACCTGGAAGGACTGTAAAGGGGAAATGTTAATACTGTATTTCTGAAAGCAGCCTCATCAAAGGAACATATATCTGGTTTACCATTGTGTGGTAAATTTATATCTTTTTAGACACCTCAATCTAATTCACTCCCTACACCCCTAGATTGCAGACACCTCAAATGCAAAGGATGAATAAACTACTTGCACAGCTTATGAAAAAAACCTATTTTGAAATGGAAAATGAAATTATTGTAAACAAAACAACTCTAGATACAGACAATATTCAAAGGCAAAAATAATGCACACCAGTCAAGCTGAAAACAGAAAATACAAAACAAACAGATGAGGAAAGCCAGATAAAAAGTATGTGAAAAATGAGAATGAAGGGAAGGGAGACAAAACAAGATCTGTGATAAGTGTCATAGAAAACATGTAGAGCTCTGAGATCAAAATAAGCCATTTGATGCTGTAAATCAAGAAACAAATGTCTGATTCATCATATGAATGAATTGAAAAGAGGAGGAGGAAAAGATCATCTTAAGGCCAACATTATGAACAAATATTTTAAGGCAGAGGAAAGAAATGTGGAAGAAACAAGTTTAAAATAATTAAGTCAATGAGACTTAAGAGAACATGAGAACAAGAGGACATGAGAAATCATTATAGGCTGGGTAGCAAGATGGAAAAAATGCTGATATATTTAAACAAAAAGTTTTAATTTGTGGAGTCCTATAAAGTAGAGGAGTAAAAATTGTATGTACCTTAAAAAATTGGAGGAAATATCTTAGGTTTGTTCAGGGTGGCAGAGGAAGCAAACAAAGCAGAGAGAGCATTTTAGCTGCTCTCAGACTCACAGAAGGAATGGCATATTCACCAAATGCAGAATGTCCTATTCTGGGCTGACTACACCTTCCTCTAGAACACAATTTAAGTGCACAGGATAATTATTTTCTGTCAACACTCCAGTAAAAGTGGAATATAGCTCATCAGCCCAAACTGATTATTAGTGAGGATTTGAAGTAAGATTAACTTTTCCTTGGCATTAAAATATGCTTTTCTGCAGAAAAAAAATATGTTTCTTTGAAAATCTAATGATATAAAGTCAATGTGTATTTTGAGTAAATGGCCTCATCTTAGAAAATCTTGCTTATTTCAGGGGTTATGGACCAGTAGATTTGGGACTTCTGCAATAATGCAAAACTCAGAAATAGCAAGTAATAGCAAGAAAATTTGAAAGGTGACAAAATTCATTTTAATGGCAGTGTGAGAGGCCAAGTAATTAAGAGATTTCAGAAAGAAAGACAATTGAAAGGGGAGTTTCTGTTTTTTTATTATTTATTGATAAACAAAATCACTTAATAAAATCAGCAGAACAACTCAGTATGTTATTGCAAGTTCTCTATTAATTATGTAACAAATACATTGTTAATGATCATTCAAATATTATTTTCTAAAATCTGTTGGATCTCTCATACTGTTGAATTTCTGAAGTCATGGGACTTAATCTCACCTTCCCTTTTCCCTTCCACTTTCCTAATAAATTGTTGAAATAGTTTAGATAATTATTCAAAATTCATGTGAATTTAGTAAACCTGATCCATCTTTCATGCCACGGATCCTGTCTCCTTGTCTTTCTTGAAGACTCTAGGGGAACCCAGCTCTTCCAGTCTTCAAGAACTTTCCCCAGCAGCTACAAAAATAGTTGAGAGTGGCCTTGAAATTAAATTGGCTAGCATTCATGGGTCCAGATGGATCTGGTTCTGCCCCTTTAGTCAAATGTTACCGGTTTGATCTCCTTCACCAAAGATAAGCTTTTTCACTCCAGATTTCCCTCTGGTTTCAGGCACTGGGGATTCCTGAGGAATGGCCTTACCGGGATAGACCAGTCAAGGATTCTTCTGTGTCTTTTTTCAGGGCACCCCCAAAATATTCAGCAGCTAATCCATGTTTTTCTTCACTTTGCCAATGTTTTGGTGTGCTTAAATAAGACCTTATTGCTGCCCTTCATATCCAGACTCTGCACCTTACTTGTGCACCCATATTTAAGTTTTCCTTATTCACAACACTAGTTACCCTTTCAGATTTTTTGTAGGTTGTGAACCATTCTTAGAGGCAGAATAACAACTAAGTCTCCCTTCATCATGACAGTGAATGTTAGGTTTAACACTTCAAAGATATGCTCAATGCAGTTCTGGAAAATCTTCTCTGACTCTGAAAGGTAAGGAAACATGTATTTCTCTAATAAGAACACTAACTTAGCTCTATGTTTTTTGCTTGAATTTTTAATAAAAAAATATATTGGTGTGCCTCTTCCTTGCTTTCCATACTTCCATACTTTTAATTCACAGTGCAGGTCATTCCCTTGACATAATTGAGACAATGAAGTTGGAGTTTTTCCTTAATTGTTATTTTAACAGAGTATTTGTATACATCTTTACCTTTTGTTTCTTAAATTAGTTGAGAAATAAGTTTTATAGTCACCAGAATTCATAAAAATTTTAAAACAGATGGACAGTTATAATTTAAAAGTCTTTTCATCTGTTTTTTCACCAGATTTTTCAAAGAACCACAGTTCCAGCACTAGAGATGAAGGAGATAGTCTTTAAAATTCAGAAAGCATTTTCCATCTTCTGTCCTGTCAAAATCGTGAGTTCTGAGTAAGAAGAACTCTTTGCCGTTAAATCCCAGGAAAAATGGTGCAAAATCCACGGACAGAATATTTCAGTAATGCTTTGACTTTCTGTGTTTCCCACTGGAAGCATACCTGAGCATGAATCCTTAATGGAATACACTGTGGCACAATTTTTCTCTACAATGTTCTCTAGAGCCATTTTGTCATTTAACCAGATAGGAAGGTTTTGTATGTTTTGCAATCTGGAGCATAGAACTCAGTCATATAAATGCTCTTTTTAAATATATACTGTCATTAGCTGTTTGTTTTTTAAAACTGGACTGGAGAACTCTTTATATCTATGTGCAGAGTTTGAAGTAAAAGTAAACTCATTTTGAAAACTGCAGTATTTCATATTCCCAGGGAAAACATAGAAAAGGAAGTCAAAAAAATAAATGCCTTGTGAACAGGGAAACTTCAGCTGTGGAAAGAAAGAGACCGCAAATCTGTTAAAAGAAATTAACTCATATCCAAACAAATTTGAAGCATGTGCTTTAAGTAAACTGAAATATTTCATAGTCTGAAATTTCAAGCTATTCTATGAAGAATACTATCCTTCAGCATAAAATCTCCTTAAAATCCTTCCATTAAATCTAAACAAACCTCTTCTCCTCGTATTCTTAAAATAATCTTAACATTTAACTCTGATATATGTTACATACCTTTTTACGCTAAATAAAATCAAATGTTGTTTAAAAAATTCTTAATTTCACTATCTCTTCAGGACAGTATTTCTTACAAGATCATAGTAAGATGGTTCTATATAGTGTCCTTCAGGAAAAAAATTATATATGGAATACAAGTGCTTGAGTAAGTAAACAGTAAATAAAGAACCTGGTCTGAAGAACGACTAGTAGTTTATGCAATTCAAATTGAGTTGTCCTGACCATCAAGTCTTCTAAGGTCTTAAAACTGATTCATATATTTGTAGGTTTCCATTAAATGGGCATAAAGAGTATAGCAATGATTTATGCCTTAAGGGTTTTTTATCCTTTCTGACAATAACTCCTCCACTCCCAAATATTTGTTATAGGAACAGTAAAACCAAAGTCTCTGATCTGCCTGACCTTACTGCTCCCATCTTCTCCTGGTCTTTCCCTTCTATTTTATTTTGCTACATTTGACAGTCACGCATACAGGCAGCAGAGAGTTCTTGTTCTATCAAAACTGGTACAAGGGTTGACAATCTCACTTCTTAAAATTTTCATTTATAATTTTCTGCTTTCAAAATTAAATGTTCTTGATGTTGCATTTGGGGGTTTCTTGTTTGGTTGGTTGTTTTTTTCTCAGAAAATAAAACAAAGTAGCATAATGAGATTATGTTAAAAAGATTCATTGAAAAAAGTCTTCTTTCCTCATGCTTCCTGATAGATCATCAAAACTGATTCACTACTGCATGAAGATTTATTCAGGAATGACATTCCTAAATGAGATGTTCAGTAGAGCTAGATTTTCATGATTGAAATGATGTGAGGTAAATTAGTGCTAAGGCAGGTCAATGATCGCATAATTGGCTCAAATTAACACTACCACTAGCTGTGAAATTCTTTATTGGCAACTGAGTGACACTCATGAGAGTGCAGAATTCTCATTTAGATTTGAAAACATCAAAGCAAAATGAAATATTATTATTTAGAATATAACAAAATGCCAGCTGAGACATATACCATTAATAACGGATAATATAATAGCAGTTACCACAGAGGCATATAGATTATGCAAACCAAGAGCACTTTTACAGAAATGTGATAAATGCATTAAAATGTTATTCCTGTTTTGACAGGAAACAGACTAAATATTAGCTTGGCAATTCACTGATTGCCAAGCTAAATTGCTTGGCAATTCACTGACTGTAATTTTGGTGTACCTGGAGTTTTCTAGATAGCAAAACCACATATACTGAGGATGTCATTCTCTAAAAAACATTTGTATACTATTTTCTGGTCCTATATAGGCAGTCTTTATTCCTAGCTCAGAAATGTTTGAAATGTTGCACAGATATGAACTGTATCTCACAATAAACAAAAAGATACTGAAGTATGGATCAGATAAGCCCTTGACACTAATGCAAAACAGAAAACTCAGGAATACCAGTTTCCAAAAATTCTGAATTCTTAGAAAAGTGTCCCATTGATATTGGAAGTCAATAGCTAAGGAGTGAGAAAAGACAAACACTTGCAATTAGTAGTTCAGTAACATATTCAGTGTTAATAACCATCTTGTTTCATATTCCAGATTTCTAAACTGTTAGAATTTATCAACATCTTTGAAACATTTCCACAGTTACTTTTTTTTTCTGCTTCAAATACCTTGTTTCCATTTTTGATGTTTGCCTTTTTAGAACATTCCTTACTCCTTAGATAAAGCCCAGAAAGATTGCATTTCAATCTTGTTTATTTCTATGTAAGATATTATTGAGTGAGCATAATGTTAATGACCATACTTGTACATTAATGTGTAACATATTCTTTCATACCTTTCACATTCTAGTCAACTTCCATCAGTGTTTTCCAAATGGAGAAAATCCTCCACTATACAAATTAACTTTATGCAGCAAAATATATCAAGCATTCATTTCCAGGATGTGATGGCCAGGTTTTGTTTATGTGTTTTACAAAGTTCTTTAAAAATACTTTAATTTTAAATAAGCAATTGGCTTTTTTCACTGATTAAGTAACTAAGTATGAAGAATGGGGCGAGTGGAAGGGGAAGGAAGTAAAAGAAGGAAAAAAAAAGAGGAAGAGGTTTTATTGTTTCCCAAGTATAAAACTTTCTCACTGAGATTAAGTTTTATTTAGTATGGTTCTGAGTTAAAATTTAGGTTGTACAAACAAGGACATAAAGTGAAAAAGAGAGAAGGCTTAATGAGAAATAACTGTATAACTCCTAATTATCACTCAGGATGGAGACATTAATCATGGTGCCTTTAGCATATGATTGTTTTTAAGTTCTTTACAAAGAGTTCCAATAGACCCATAGATTCACTCTTTAACACACATTGTACTTTATTTGAAAACAAATGAAAAAGCCAAACCAAAGCTAATTTTACATTTATAAGTAATTGTGGAGACCCTGGTGGGGGGGGGGGGGGGGGCATTCCCTAGTCTAGGGAGACACAAGAAGCTTCCCTCAAAAAGCTGTTAGACCCCATAAGCTCCTTCCCCTGTTCCTATGTCTGCTCCTATGGTCCTGAGCCACTCCTTCCCTATTCTGTGATTGGCCCTTATCTTTGTCCTGCCCCCAAGACCAGGGTCAGCCCCCAGGTCCCTGTAAAGAGAAAGCAGGAGTCTCTCTGTGTGTGAGTTCTGGGACTTGAGCGCCTCTCCATGCGACTGAATAAAACATCTATGGATATTATGCAAAGGTTCTTTTTTCTTCTTTACCCTGGTCAATGCTAGCAGCAATTCAGACTGTTACAAGTAATAAAGCAGACTTCAAGCTTCACTAGTGGTCTTCTGTATTGAATGTTCAACAGCGATAGGAGTGAATAAAACTAACACCTCCAGCGTCTACACGCCAACATCGCTCTCTGCCATGGTCCACACAAGACTAGGTGGGATGACCAAGAGATTCAGAAAAACATTCCTGATCCAGTCTGATTTTTTAGCTAATGTTTAGATGTTGGCAGTTTTCAGGTGGATACTTCAGCAGAACAGTGATTGCATCTGCATTTTTTATAAATTTAAGATACGAATTATTTTGTCTTTGTGTGGAGTACTCAGTGACAGATCTTAAATGCCACATTAAGGAGTCACATAAATATCTAAAGTACGCTGGAATGGTGATAAGTGAGATGATCAGATTCTATACCTGTAAGTAAAAAGAATGTGATCTTCCAGTTTGTATATCTGGACATAATTATAGATTTTGCTGTCAACTGTCATTAAATATTTCATCCATTCCCAGTGTGTTTTGGCACCATATAAAAGAGATTCCTTATATCACAAGCTGGAAACCAAATGACTTTGACTGGATTAATTAAGGCACATTATTTATTCTTGGAAGGAATTTTATGCAGAGAAATAAAAGAAAAAAAAAATAGCTAATTATTTAACTATAGGAAAACCACTGTTTACCCAAATGTTGCTTTTCATGAAAAATGTCTTTAATTTAATATAGTTGTTGACTTTAATTTAATTCCAACTCCAAGTTGGGAGTTATCAATCCTTTATTTCTACTCTAAGCCCCATTTATTTGCTTTTCCCCCAGAAGACTTAAGTCTTCCTATTTGATAATATTATGGAAGATTAAAATCTTCAAGGACCAAAGTATCTGCAGCACACTTTCCATCTTCTGTTCTACTACTTACCATCTTCTGTAAGATCTGATTAATTTCTTTGGAATAGGGATCACCAACAATTGTTTAGTGCAGAGACAACATTGACTTAATTTGTAACAAGGTTTAAAAGTCTATATTAAATATTCACTCAGAGAAAAACATTGTGAAGTATTTTGTAATTATAAGACCTGTGACAAAAGGAAGCTTTGATATTTCTCTTTTGGCTGGTCTATGAGAAATTTATGATATTTAATGTACAGTGAAAGGCACAGTGAAATGTACATTGAAATTCTTCATTATTCAAATATAAACATTTCTTTTCCTATAAAAAATGGTTATGGGTGGTTTTTTCTTAGTTTTTTCACTAGTTGCTGTTTCGTTCCTCAACACTCTCATTTCCACTTTTTGATATTTAAAATCACCTATTAAAAAACCTATTTAAATTACCTACTTAAACAAATAGATGGTAAATCTAATATTCTGAGTGATACTTGCTGCTTTTTGTTGAGAACAATCTATGCAAATCTGCACAGCTTGCCTTCTCAGACACTGTTCTGTAACTGTAAAACATAGTGACATTAAAATCACACCTTAATTCATGAAAATTAGTGCATATTTTTGTTAAAATTTGAAAATAGTACTGCCAAGAAATCCAATTTAAAATGTAAGATTTTTTTTTAATATTCAAAGAAAAATGACATTTTGCTGCTAAGAAAGTAATGATTCCATTTATTCATTGTAAAACTCTGTTCTCAAACTTCATAAGGACCTCATAGCAATGTGTATACCAGTCTTACGTGGACACACATTAAGTTTTGTGCTGGCAGATGCATGTAAAGCTTTTTGAATAAATTCTTGAGCACTGGTGCTTTACAAGTTCATGATAATGATTCACACAGCTTCACCATCCAAAGTAAATGAACCACAGCACAGTGAAACAGTGTCAAAAATGGTAATAAATATTTCTCTAATTAATTGCAGTTTTAATCAAAAACGTCACTAGCAAAATAAGTAGTATGTGACATCCAGAAAATTTCTGTATATTAGGACAAAGCAAATAATAGTACATAAATAACTGACTAAGTGACATGTTGTATAATTAAATATAAGAGTAAGTGAAGAAAGAGGAGGATTTTAAATTAATTTACAACCACAGCCTCTTCTGTGAGTAGTCATACGACTGGAAACTGTGAGTAGTCATACAACAAGATAAATCTGAGAAACATGATAGACTGTCAATACCCAGTCTGAAACCTCTGAATTTTTTTTCCACTTTCAAATCATATACATTTGTTTAAAGCAACAGGCACATGATCCCTTATTACCTAAATTTTTCAAGTAACAATGACTTAGTGTTTCTAATTATGTAGGTTTGCTAAAAGATACATTTGAAACTAGCAGCTGTTTACAACACGTTTTGTTTCAATTCCCATGGAAGAAAATAAGTTTAATTTCCTTTCAGTCTCCTTCCCAACTGCTGCCAATTCACACTGCAGTTACCAAGGCATCACTTCAAATTACCACAAGTGGAAACAGAAAGAAATTGGCACTCACCATACATTCCCCAATAACTTTGTACTGTCCAATTCACGCCTATAAAGGCTTCTTTCCTGTCTGACAAGAAACACAGGTGAAGTTCAGATAGATGAAAATAAACATTTTGTTTACTTCCCACAAAGCCACAGATGGAATTGATTTCTATGTTCCTTTACAAAGTCTTGAGGATTAAAGGAAAGCAAAGGCTGGCCCTGCTAAATGGATGACTAAGTATACTTCAAATATCTTTGTGCACAGTTTTCACAATTATTGATAAAAATTTATTGTTTGAAGTTGTTAGCTTATATTTTTTTATAACAACCATCAGTCACTATGCTGTAATGATTTAGTCATTAATAAATTTTCTAAATTCTAAAATATAACTTTAAAATTTATTTTCAAATTAAAAATTCAGTAGAATCTAGAGGTATTTCCTATTCCCTCAATTCTAGAACAAGCTGAGAATCCAAGAAGAAATAAGGAAAAAACAGAAGTTATAATTAAAAAAAAAGTAAATAGGCTCTTTCGTCCTTAATTATTGAGTTCTGATTTTTATGATAACTTGGTTCTGCGCTGCTCTGTGTATGATGGTTGTTGCCGATCTAACTCCTGATTGTTTTGTCTAAGAAATAGAGCAAAACAGATAGATCACATCTTAATTGAAATAACACTTTCGACTTTCAGTGATTTCATAATTATTTATTCCAAATTAAAATGTTCAACTTTTTATTTTTGGCAGTCTAATTTTAACAAGCTCTCCTTTCAAATATTTGTAGATAGGAAACCTCCTTGAACAAGCTGTTTCATGCAACTCAAGAACTTGAGAGTAGCTAGGAACAAAAGATTTGAAAACAAAACAGATATTTATTTTTTGTAGAACAGAAGAACAAGTATGTATAAATTAAAAAAAAAAAGAGGAAATTCCACTGATTAATTTCAATAACTGATTTCATAGGCAATTTTTTTGTCATGCCTTGTGAAATTAAATATCTATATAGATGGAAATAGAGAATAAAAAATGGACATATGTGTCAGTGCTTCTTCTACCTAGTAGCAATCTGGCCAGTACAACCAGTTTGTTATGATGCTTGACCATACCAATTAATGAGAAAAAAACCCAAACAGGCAAACCTCACTGAACCCTGAATTTCAGTGGAAATGGCCTAAGATTAGCTCAACAATTATTTTCTCATTAATCGTAAGTACTGCATGTCAAGTTGTGCTAAATATTCTTCCATATTTATGAGTTGTGTTAACGAAAACATAAGCTTTCTACTTTGCCTGAAGATAAGTGTGCTGTTGTTATCTCTGGTAACACCCATTAAAAAGTAATCTGAGTAGACCAAACTTCATTTTTAGCTAACAATGTTTTAGACATCAGGTAATTTTCTGTAGTGAAATAACTGGTCTTCTTGGAGTGGTTGAAGATGCAATGTTGATTCTGCTGCCAGAATGCCCACAGACATCAGAAAAGGGTAGGTTTATCTGGATCATAATGTATATGGGTGGGGCGAGATCCCTCCTTGATCACACAATCACTACTTTACAGCAAAGGCAAACACATAGCTATGTACCAAGTATTTTTGGATGATGTTTTTATATACTCAGTGAGTTGAAAGAGGTAAAAGTGTTGAACTCCATTGAGAGATATTTCATATTCATGCTTTCAGCCTTATTAACTGAATGTTGCTTGGCAACTTACACAGGGTTTACTTAGAGTGAAGAATGTTGAGAATGAAAAGTTTTAAAAAAACCCATGCCCTGACAAACTCCTACATCACTTCTGCCAGACCACTTTTCCAGTACCAGTGGTTTGTGTGCTCTGTTTTTAGACACTGTGGAATTAGGATATAAAAAATGCCTGTACTAGTTTATTTTATTTGTTGATGACTACCATCCTGTTAAAAATTGCTTGTACTCCTCCTCATCAGAAATCAAAAGAAGTAATAGGAGACAGTCTGTGAAATTATCAATTAGAGAAAACACTGAGGAGTATATTTTCCAATACTGTATATATACTCTCCAAAACTATTTTTCATACAATGCCATGGAAACCAAAAGTATATATAAGGATTTCAGAAAAGAGATTAAGAAAGTTCATGGAAGACAGAATAATTAGGCAAAAAAATCTGGAGGGAGTTAGAAAGAGTGAGTCAGTAAACCTTATGTCTCCAAAAATTGGCAGGGAATGGCAAATGAAAAATCACTCTATACACCCCCCAGCTTGTATAATTTTTCTTTAAATATTCACCGCAATCCACTAGCAGAAATAGAGCATTTGATCTCATTCAGCATGACTTGCACTTACTCTTAGACTTTTTCACAGGAGTAATAATCCTGGTGTATCCCAGATCACTGATGGTCCCCTTCTGCGGACACTCCTGACAAAAGGAGGCCTTTTCTGTTAACCTTTCCAGGCATCTTTCTGCAGGAATACTTTTTGCTTTTGGTTTCTGCCTGAACTGTTAAACCAAACAGAAAACCTGTTATCTCTATAGGGACGATTACACTGATTTCTGTCACTGAGATAAACAGATTATAGCAACAAAATTACACTAAAAAACTGAATCATTACTCCTTACATTTATGTGGCGTTGATGAGTATAATTTTCTTTTTACAGTGCTATCAGAGAGAAAAGTTAATGTTCAGAGCATCAGTTAAGATCAAAAGGATAATCTTACTGAAGCTGAACATGAAAAACAGTAGAACTGTTAAAAGTTCAAGTCACATTCATATGGATGATGACAAAATATCTGGTAATAGAACGTAATGGAAAGCAGAGATACCAGTTGTGTAATTAAAGTGAAATCAGAAGTCAGAGATTATTTCCTTTATGAATATTTAATGATTAAATACAATTTGGCAACTTTCTTTAGAGTTTATCTGCAAATTATTTCCGAAAAGCAACATGCATTTTTACTCTATTTTATTCTATCTGAGGTGAAAATTGTTCTTTCTGTTCTAGGATGTTCAAGGAAACACTTCTTGTATTGCTCTAAATAGTTTCCAGATCTTTCCTGATCTTAAGAACAAGCCTGTTCACATTAACTGTTATGACTTGCAGAAGGAAAAAAGAGTATATGTCAGGCAAATATTTAACAATTTTGTTTCTGCTGTAACCCTAGATTTAAAGAGATGTATCCAGTAATATTTGATGCATGAGGCATGGACCCTTGTACTAGTTTTCTAATTTGGCTTTGCAAAGCCAGGTATTTCAAGGATTTGCAAGCACGTTTCTCAAAAAGCCCTGAATACTTACCAAAGCCCAAGAGATGTGGAAATTCTTTATTATCATACTCTTTTTATACACAGAAAAGCTGTTTATCTGCTTTGGAAAATAGCAGCTTTTGCTGAATTGTTTTTTTCCCTGGGAAGATATAGTTGTCTGGTTCCTATAGGAACAAAGTGTCTATGCTCTCTTAGATAAGCAACTGTAAAACAGAAAAAAAATGTGGTGGTGGGCACGACCAAAGCTTTAATTCTTCTGCATGAAGCCTCTTTTGAGTATCAGAGATAAGTTAACAGAAAGATATTTAGGAAGTAAATATCTGTGACACATTTCAATTAATTTATTTTCAATTTGTTTTGTTTTCATATAAAGACCTACTAGAAACACAGACATGGAGGGTATAGAAAAACATCAACAGTGAAACCACATATGTTAGAAAGGGAAGTGAGAGGTCTTTAAAACATGAAATCTTTTAAAGATATTTTAATAAACTCATCAAACCCATAAATAAAAGCAAAAATTGTTTAACTGTAATTTCAATTTTCTTGAAATATAAACACTTCCATATATAAAATATGTAAGAATTACTGGTTTTTTTGCAGATTGCATTTATAAAAATCTCAGATAAATTCCTTGCCATGATAATAGGAATGAGTCAAAATTCTTCACAAAAGTCACACCTGTTGGGGTTTTTTTGAAAGTTCTTATGAATTTAGTTTTAACTTCTGAGAGGTGGGAGAAAACAAGTTCAGATACTATATTCAGTGCTATTCTTTAACTTTACCCCTTCTAGGCACATGTTTGTAACAAAACAGATTGAAATGAATGCATGATTTTCTAAAACCATTGATCCATCTTGAGGTACTGCCATCTTTTCTCTCACAGTTGCTTGTTCATGCTCCAAGATACAATCTTTTTGACCTTCACTAAGTGTTTTAGCATGAATGATATGAATTGAATAATAGAACAACAAAATAATTGAGTTCCACTCCTTATCCAGTACAGACAAGTCCACCACCAAACCATGTTCCTAAGTGCCACATCTACGTAGGCTTTAAATGCCATCAGGCACGATGCCGCACTGGTGAGACAAAATGGTCAAGGAAAATAAGTCAACTCAAAGTAAGCTGAGTGTTAAACCATGCTTGCTCTGCATGGCTTTTATTATTGTATTGAGACTAACACTTTTTTTAACAGAACATAGAATACCCAGAAATACTCAATTGAAGGAAATGAATGGAAAACTAAGGAATAGTAATATTAGGTGAAAGTTTTTATCACTTTTAGCTTAGGATCCCAAGACGGTTAATCAATTTTGTCTGCTACGAAGACAATAGAGGTAAAATATTCTTGCCAGTTCCAGACAGTGCGATATGAAGCAATACCAAAAAAAACACAACTCAGGAAGCTCAGGCTGAATGTCAGAAAAGGTAATTCCATGTGCTTCCATTTGGTGAGAGTTGGAGAGGCTGAAGAGCTGTACAGGGAGGGACATAAGTTCAACACAGGTAAATGTAGGATGCAACACCTAAGATAAGAAAGAATAACTCCATGCACTTGATGACTTTGGGGAGAGGGGGATCTGTGTGTGTGTGATGCGTATGTCTGTGTGTCTGGAGGATTTTTACATTACAGTAGCTCAAATGAGTTAATCGGCATAATAAAAAGCATTATCCCAGCTTTCAGGTTATGCATCTTATGACCCTTTTCCTTTATCTGGCTCAAACTCCACGTTGTATCAAAAGCAAAGATTAGTTTGCATGGTCATCCTCCAGCAGTGGGTGCATAGTCCCCCTGCACCTGAAATTTTCTTACACAGATCAGAGGCTTCACCATCGCATGCCCAGAACCTCTCCTCCTCCCCTTTGGCTGAGGGGTGTAAACCTGACCTCAGGAAAGCACCCACTACTTTCACACATGGCCAACTGTTTGAGTCATTAACCATTACCATTCCAGTCTCTCACACCAACCTGCTGGAAAACAGCTCTACAGAGAAGGGCCTGGGGGTCCTGGTGGACAAGGAGTAGTCCATGAGCCAGCGCTGTGTCCTTGAGGCTAAGAAGACAAATGGTGTCTTGGGATTCATTGAGAATGGGGAGAGGAGGTGAAGGAAAGTGATCCTGCCCTTTTACTCATTCCTGATGGGGCTGCATTTGGAGCACTGTGTCCAGGTCTGGGCTCCTCAGTACATAAAAGACAAAGAAGTTCAAAGAAGGTACAGTAGAAGGGTATGAAGAAGAGAAGACTAGAGCATTTCTCCTATGAGACAAAGCTGAATGAGCAGGGCCTACTTAGCCTGAGAAGATAGGAATGAGAGGGGATCTTATAAATGCCTAAAAATAACTTCAAGTGTCAAGGGGTTTGAGTCAGGTTCCTTTCATTGGTGCCTAGTGACAGTACAAGGGACAATGGGAACAACTAAAACATGGTCCACCTGACTATGAGCCCTAAGCAAGCCCTGGGAAAGGCTGCTGATAGAGGTTGTGGGGTTTCTTTCTCTGTAGATATTCAAAACCCACCTGGATGTGATCCTGTACAGCCTGTTCGATGTGAGTCCACTTTATCAAGGGAGCTGGACTTAATAATCTCCAGAAGCTCCCCCCAACCCCAGCCATTCTACGATGATGAATGCATTGCATTATGGTGCAATGAGGTTGCCAAAGAGGTTATGATCCCCTTGAAAAATATTACGTGTTTGTTGTATGAATTCATGACTGACTTAGAATAATAGCAGCTTGAATTGGAGAGCTGTGACAAATGACCTCCAGAGTTGTTTTCAACCAATATTTCTATGATTCATTTGTTCTGCATGTATGTTATTTTTTTGCCAGAATTCTGCCTCATATCTATTAACCTTCTGTAGACAGGTGGTGTAAAAATCTAACAATTAAAAACCTCTAATTTTTAGAAAGTGATACTAAATTATCCAGTTCCTGAAACTCAATCATGAAATCAGTTGGTTTTTTTTTTTTAATTATGTATACATTAATATAACATCAATGTTAAGAATTGTAATATAAAGGGTACCACATCAAAAACCAGAATTCTTAGCTCTGTTTAGAATATCACAAAGACAGAAACCACTTTCAAATCTTCAGAAGATAGAACTGCCACAGAATTACTACAAAATAATAATAAACTCATAATATAAAAAGGTTAAAATAAAGTCATTATTACTTTCTAAAGAACTAGCCACATCATCTAGTGTCTGGGTTGCTTTGGTTTTGTTTTTTCTTTTCTTTTCTTTTCTTTTCTTTTCTTTTCTTTTCTTTTCTTTTCTTTTCTTTTCTTTTCTTTTCTTTTCTTTTCTTTTCTTTTCTTTTCTTTTCCTAACACATATAGGAATCATAATTTAGATTAGAATTTATACATAATTCCTTAATTAGCTAGTATTTCCCTTCTGGTCTCCAAGTTAAAAATATTGTTTAAATTTCTTCCATTTTTTAAAACTTTGCACAGTCTCCATATAAAAGGGTTTGACTGCTATGGAGATGGCTTATAAGTGAGCAAAGAATTGCACTGAACAAATCTTTCAGTATGAAGCTTAATTACATTGCTACCCTTTACCATGTTTGGGTTTTTGTTGCTCTCCCCTGCTGCTCCCTGGACCTTTCTGACAGAAGCTTCAGTTTGCTGTATGGGTCCCTTCAGCTAACTCTCAGCATAATGATTTAAACATAAGTCATTTCAAAATGAAACTTTGGTTCTTTTATCATTCAAAACTAATCTCAGTGGAAACATATAGTGAACTTTCTTAAATAAAATAGAATAATATGATTTGAACCTTTCAGAAAGATGTTTGTGTTTTCTGTGCGCATACAAGGCCTCTCTATCAGCCTCTGAAAGAATGAAATAGAAAATATGAATTCCCTAAATTTCCTGATAGAAAATCAGTTACGAGCTTTGAAAAATGAGACTATGGATGGTATTTAAAATGGAAAAAGAGAAATACAGCTACTACCAGTTGAAAAGCCTAAGTTCTTGGGGGAGAGGGAGAGTGGGGAGGAATGTTTACCTAAATTTGTTAAAGAATAAAGTAGCTACTCCATGAAGAGAAAAGTTCAGACTTCAGAAAAGTTCATGACACAGAAATGTGTCATTTTTTGTGGTTGCAAATTTTGAGTCACATGAACATGAACCTACTGTTCATATTCAGAACCTTTAGCATTCATACAGAACCTTTAGCACAAAAGTGTCCCAAATAATATCTTAAAATTACAACAGAATTTAAAATAGCAAATAGAAAAGTAACTGACAAGATTGCTTTGAAGTCATTCTGAAGAAAATATTTCTATTTTCAAGAAAACTTGACAGAGATAGCAAAATAATATCTTAGTGAGTAATACATTTGAAAGAGTTTCTTGATTTAAAGAGACTTTAGAATTTGGATTACAATAAAATTTGTCTTTTTTTTTTATTTTATAATGAAATGTGAGCAGCACATGTTTGAAAACATACTCCAGGCCTCCTTATTCACTCAGATGAGTTTATGTGAGTCCCATTTTTTAATCTTTGTAAAGTTTTTGTTTGAACTTGTAATCATTATGACTAGAGTATGGAAAGTAGTTTTTCGTTCCTCTTTAGAATGTACTAAATATGCACGTAAAAATAGCATGAGACAAACACAGAAGGAAAATTACAAAGCCAAATGAATGTGAAGGAACACAATGTACATCTCTAAAAAAGACTTTAAAAGATAATTATGCTTTAATATGTGGTCAGTTTTCCCCATAGGTATTATTATGTTGATTGGAATATATTTGAATGGGGCTCCTAACTTATGTAACTATATTTGTCACTACCAATTATAAGTTCTATAGTTAGAATTATTCCCAGTTAACAGTATTTGCACATAATTGTTAGTCTGACAAGTTGCGAACCTGATCAAAAGCCCAGTGTACCAAACTTAGATGTGAGGGAAGGTTTACAGAGACGTGTTGCTAAATTCAACTTTTTTTTTCTAGTTAGTGGTTTGTCTTCAAAATCTAATTTAACCACTATCAAATGGATTTACAGGGAAAAAGGCAAAATACCACTGTAATTTCCAGTAGAAGCAAGTGGCTTAGATAAAAATTATCTACAGAAATAATATCTGCAAAGATGTTCTGAAAGGAACCTGGGAATAACAGTGGACATAGAGTCTTGACACTGTAATCTTCCTTGCTGGAAAATACATAAAGTTTTCCTGTCATTTTATTCCTTCTCACTTCTGTTTCTAGTAACATGTACAAGTCAGATAATAAACAGGCACTCCTTTAGAAAACAGACTGCAATTCAAGTTCATCTTTTATATGGGACAGTATTTGAAAGTGTGGGCTGTAGACCTGCTTTCCAAATGCAAGAAATAATTGAAGGTCACATTCAAGTATTCACTGAGTAATTACACAATAAGTGTAATACAAAGAAAATAGTGAGTTTACTGAATAGAGAACCTCTCCTTGTGTCCCAGGGATAATCCAGCTGCTCTGTCCTTGGCTCTCGAATTGCCTGACTAAGGCAAAGCACCATTGCTAGAGCAGGAAGGGGAAAAGCAAAATTCAAACCATGAAAATACTTTATTTTTTAGTCAATTACATCTTAATATAATTACATTCAACTGAAAAGCTTAGTTTATATGGTAAAAAAAAATCAAACAAAATATCAGATGTTAGAGACAAAGACAATTGTTATAGGCTCTAACAGAGATAGACTGATGTAACACATTCTTTTAAAAAAATTTCACATGACCACATCGTAGAGAATAACCTTATCAAGGTAAAGGTTTCTAAAAATTGTTAACTAAAGAAAAGTACTTTTTCCCTGGCACTCTGTTTTTTTCCACTCTAGAGTATCTTTTCACACAGAATCTGTTCTGTGCATTCTCTCCAGCTACATCTTGCTGAGACACTGACTATATTCCTACTAAAGTACATTTTCATCAGAAATTGTTAATAGTGTTAGTACAATGCACATACCCATAAGATTCAAAATGGCATTCAAGAATGTCCTCAACATTACACAGCACTTTATGCAATCATGAACTACTGTATTAATGTATTTTAACCTAACACAATATTAATCTAGAGCGAGATGTTAACATTTTACATGAAGAATGATACACTGACTTTTGAAAAAATGAGCTGCAATATCTGTTATCAGTTCTGCTGCAAATGGGTTCAAAACGACAGTTAAAATACATCTCCCACGTCTGTAAGCCTTTTCTAAATGTATTGTAGATATTTGATAGTGCTTTTATATTACAAAAACCTTCTTAAGAGGAATTTCCTTTCAAGAGACATAATTTCTCCTTCACTGTTCTCTGATTTCTTGTTCTGATTTCATATTAGCTGGCACTAGGGAGAGATTTCAAATAATTTCAATTGAAAGTACTCATAAAAGTTTTGAAAAATAGAAAAAGAAACTATTAGGTCACTTACAAAAAGCAATCTGGAAAATAAGTAAAAAGAAGTTTAAGTGAGTGGAACATACCATTGTAATAAAAAAATGATCCCTTACCTTCTCATTTTTAAACATACACAGGCATGGACATATGTACAAAAACTTGGTGTGCTGTAAAACATGAAACAGATATTTTGAGGCTCCTAATTTGTCATATTTATGTTTGAAGTTCCATTTGAAATCACCTGAAAACTCTTTTGGGATGATAAAAAAATGTGTAGTATGTACTAAAATGTATTAAAGCTATACTCAATTCACAGTGTCCTGATTCTGAAATAAGTAAGTTATTTTTGTTTGAATAAGAAAACTTTAAAAAAGCCCTTATCTTTCATATCATAAGTTAACTATGTTATCTAAGTTAACTAACAGCATTGTACTATTCAGAGAGTTTGCTAATATAATTACACCCAGTTGTCTCAAGGTCTCAAGGTAATTGAAATTTTTTTTAGCATATTTAGAGTCCCCTTATTCTTCCCTTAGAACTATGCATTCTAAATACTGATTGTAACAGGACATGACTTATGATATCATGAAATAATAAATAAAAGCTCATTGCTCTCCTTATTTTGTCCAGCAAGACACAAAACATTATATTAAAGTCCAGTTTATATCTTCCTGAGCAAAATAAATTCAGCACAATATCTGGTGGCTAGAAAAGTCTTTTTTGCAACTTATCAAATGTAATTCCACCTGAACATGTGAGATCTAAAATACAGATGCTCCAAAGAGATTGCACTGTAAAGACCTACAGAAAAAATGTAGGAAAAATATTTTCTCATGTTAATTGTTGATTTTTTTCCCTACAGTGCCTGTCACTGTCCTGCTAAAGATTCCAATACTGGTGTGATAAAAAAAATTCAAGTTAATTCCATGAAGTACAGATTATGGATATACTACAAGTTTTCAGAAAACATATCTGTTTTCATGTAAAATTTCTCAGATACAAGAGAGCACCAAGCTTTCTATGCAATCCTAGTGAGCAAGTGTGTAGATGTTGAGATATTTTAACCACATACTATTAGTCTGTTCTGACTACAGAACTTCAGCTATCCATTTCTACATCAGGTTCACTGACATGCATGCTACCAAATTCTGATCTCATGCATTAAGTGTTTTAAAACTTCCAATGAAAGCAAATTAGTTTTCAGCATGGACAGTTACTTCAGATTAGTTCATCTGAATGATTGTAAGCATTAATTCTTTAATCCATATACTAAAGCCAGGCAAGAACAATATTACCAACCTGCTGAGGCCTTCAAATTGATTTCTCAAAAGACAGCAGCCCAATACAGAGGAAAAATGGAGGCACTGAGGGTATTGACCAGACTGAGAAAGCTCTTGTACTTTTTTTGTGAATGTGGTAGTAACACAATGTGGTGAGGGAGTTCACCTCAACTGCTTGCCCATGAGGTCACATAACATAGAAAACACATTGGAAGAATGTTTGCTGATGCATTTGCACTGGTACAGTCTCATTAGAATTTAAGAGATTCAGCAATATTAAGATGACTGAAGTCCTGCCAATTATGCACAAAGACTTTTTAGAAGGAAAGAAAGGAGAGACTTGACTTCATGAAGCTTTGTCTTGATGAGTGTGGCAAGCAAGTCAAGAGCTAATAGAAAAAGGTCACAAGATAGGTATTTGTTACAGATCAGTTCATCCCAAAGGAAAAGAAATTAGTCATTCTCTAGTTAGTTGAAAGAAACCCCAGTCTCATGTCTTCCCCAGTAGTTATGGGAATTTCGACCTCTTGAAATGTCCTGGGAGAGCAGAGGGATAGCTGCAAGCAGTCCAGAAGTTTGTGGATGTGTTGAAGAAAATTTATTGACATAAGTGATCAAAAGGCCAACTGGCTTGCTCCTTCTCAGCAAAGGAAGTGATTAAGGAGGCGAATATGTAGGGTAGTCTTGGCAGCAGTGCCCATGAGACAACACAGTATAAGATTCCATAGGAAATGAACAAAGCACTCAGTAAAATCCCTGTTGAGAATGTCAGAAGAGATTTTTTCTTGCTGAGCAATGTAGTTTGCATTTTCTCATTGAAGATGGTTCTGGATGACAAAAAGGCACAGGATAGCTGGTCATCTTCACAGAGAGGCTCCTCAAACAACAGATCTGGAAACATGAGCATTCACAGCAGGTAACTGTCATAGATGAGCTGTATTTCAAGAAGAATTACAAAGAGGTGCAAACAAAGAGCTGACCCAGGAGAACACACATTATTTCTGTTTTCAAGGCTGGAATTAGGAAAGTCGAAGCACAGCTGGAGTTGAAACTAGTGAGGGATGTGAAGGACAAAGACAAGGACGTATATAAATACACTAGCTGCAAAAGAAGGTCTAAAGTAAATGGAAAACACTGTAGTAGGACAGGAAACTGACCAACCTGGGAAATTCTAAAATAACTTGTGGTTGTACTCCAGTTTCTTTTGTAGAAGAGTGCCCCAGGAATGCCCAGGTCCCTGCAGCCAGTGGTAATGTCACAGTGGAGACTGAGCACAGCACAGCTGGTAGGGACCATGGATTTGGGACCATTTAAGAGCAGCAAGAATAAAGCTTGAACCTCACCTGCCAGTTTTCCACTTGCTGTGGAAAAAACTTGCTGTCTCCAGCAGCCTTACTTAGCCACACGGTTGCTTTTTGAGCCCTAAAATCAAGAGCCAAATGAGACTAGGTGATAAAATGGAGTTACCATTTAATGAAGGGTGCATAACATGCTGATATGCACACTGAAAATGCACCAAAGATGCACTCATGACATACGGTATATTCAGTTTTATAACTTTAACAAATTAGCATAAATGACAAGAATACCTAATTAGAAACACAGGTAATGAAGAAATTCCTCCGCTTGGTTCAACCCCTTGCGAAGCCCCCCTCCTTCTAGTAGTTTATGTATTATGGGGAAGTGTCTTGGAAAGTTGTCTTGTCCTTGATTCCCACAAAAAGCAAGATTAGAACAGGCCTTCAGGAATTTTGTTTGTCTAATAGGAAAAGCACTTGTGGCAGAATGTTCCCTTCTCTGCCAGAAGAACTTATCTGTTCCATCAGCTGGTGTGATAAATCAGGACATCTCCAACCCTCATATAAATCAGTGAAATAACCCAAGCTGGACAGCTGTCCAGTAGTGTGTTACCTCTGGCACCAAGAAGGTTGGCATTCCCAGCTGACAATAAATATTTTGTCTTGAGAACAAATTGAATATAGACCTTGAATTTCTGACTGACAGACATTTCACTTTACAGACTATAAAAGCTGCACAAAACTTTCACAAGAAGTCTTCCGCACATTCCCTGGAATTGTATAGAGCTTTTCCCTGAGGGTGGGACTTCTGCTTGTACTTACTCTTCTGGAGGTTGAGTGAAAGGACTCTGTGTGTACCCCATTCACAATTCAGTGGTAAGTTACATTGAATCCTAGTCTATACTATTTTTTTGTTAGCTATAATGTAGGTACCTCTATATCATGCACTGTTTTATGCAAACCAACTAGTAGTTCTTTGTTTTAACCTGTGTAGTAACACTGCTTAAGACCTTTTGTCTCATAATCTTCTGTCTATTCTATAAATAACTCATTTTATAATAAATTCGACTTGCTATTTTTAAGGACTTGTGTGCCAGGGTGGGTGCAGATCTTGTGAATTTAAGCTGCTGCTAATAGTCTTAACCTAAGGCAAGGCTTGTCTAATGCTTGCTCAATTCATAATAGTGCTGGAGTTAGGAAACTGTAGAACTATACAATACTAGTCTACAGAGCTACAAATAGATATGAAGAAAGTATAAAAGCAAAAATCATTTTTTCATCAACAAGATCCTTAGCACCCATTCCCTCATAGAAATCACTGCTGGCACACAGAGGCTTGGCAGAAAAACATGGGGCTTGTACAGTTGCTCACAGGCATCAATTTGAGTGTAAATGTTCACTGTCCCTGGACATCCCTGGAGTTTGTCCTCATGAAGCACACTTTTTCTGGGAACATCACCCCTACCAACATCTTTTTTCCAGAGAGAGTATTTACCCACCTTTGTCTGAGACTCCCTCTTTCTAAGACTACTTTCTCTTTCCAGTCTTACTTGCAGCCCCTGAGCTTCTCAATCTAAATACTCGTTGTGCTGAAGTACAGCTCAAGGTCAATCTCCCAACTACAGCTCTGTCTCATGTCTCTTAATCTGGATGTGCCAATTTGCTTAGTTCAGTTGTCAAAATTACCAGCACTTTATGCTGTTGTAACTAGAAAGGCTTCTGCTTGGAGAGATCATTACAGACATTCATTGCTTATCATTCTCCTCATCCTTGACTGTCTGCCACTTCTCAAAGTTCAGTGTTTCAGACTATATCACAATTTTGACAGGTAGGAAAGCATTATGCAGGTTGCAGAAAGGTTGACATTGCGACAACATAATTAAATTGTACATGCACAAGCAATGAGGCTGAAAATGTACCAAAGGAAACAACTGATAACATTGCAAGGCCAAACTATAATTTTTAATAGAATGGCAACTGGAAGATGATCCCAATGACCAGAAAACAGCAAATGTAACATTCATCTTCAAGAAGGCATAACTGGGGAACTACTGGCCAGTCAATTTTGTCTCAGCACCTGGGATGACCACCGAGGAAATCCTCCTGGAATTCACATCTAGGCTTCTTAAGGACTAGGTTACAGAACAGACATTATGAATTTATAAAGAGAAAATTGTACCTGAGGAAGCTGATATAATTTCAAGATGAGATGTCTTGCTCAGTGGATATGGGGAAAGAAGCGGATTTTGCTTCTCTTAACTCCCCAGGCCATACAGGACTCCAATAGCACTCTATATCTAATATCTATTGCATTCCAGTAACCTGGTGGACAGGTGTCCAGGCAAGAGTATAGTAAATGTGATGTGATCTGGCTGGAGAGGAACTTGGCAAGAGACATAGTAGGATGGGATTCTTTAGGTATGTCAGCCAGAAAAAGGTCAAAGAAATCATATTCCTTCCCTGATGAACTGGACTGGCAACAAATGAGGAAAAGGCTGAAGTACTCAACAATGTTTTTTCTCAGTCTGTCAATCTCTTTTTCTTTTCCCACACCTCCTGAGTAGATGGACTGGAGGAGCAAAGTCCCTTCCAGTGTAAAGATCAGGATTGAGAACACCTGAGGAGCCTGAATTTACACAAATCTGTGGGACCCAATGAGATCCCTGAGTCTGGAGGGTTTGGCTAATGTAGTTGTCAAGCGACTTTCCCTGAGATTTGATCAGTCATGCCTGTCAGATCAAGTCCCAGATGACTGGAAAAAAGGGAAAAATTGTCTCCATTTTCCATTTTTGAAATGGGTAGAAAGAAGGACCCTGGGAACTAGCAACCTGTCAATCTTGCCTCTGTGTCTGTGAAGACCATTGAAGAGAGACTAGAAGCTCTGTTTAGGCATGTGGGGGAAAGGGAGTGTGCTGGTTTTGCATTAATTGATTTTTGGTGAGAGGGAAGAGGCGAGCCACAGAAGTGATTTTCTGAAAGGAGCTGCTGGGAGCTTCCTCTGTGCCTGGCAAAAAAAATAGCTGACTAGTTCTGAGAATTGGGACATTTTTAAACCACTAAAAAAGATGAACACACCTCTATGAGCACACATGTCAAAAACTAACAAACCCCGGGAATCACTCTCTTTCTTCCGGCCTGAGAACAGGTAACAGGCCAGCCTGGCCCACCGCACAGCTGGCCGGGCTGGGCCAAGCTGAGCCAAGCTGGGCTGGGCTGGGCCAGGTGGGCTCTGCTGCTGGGCCAGGCCCCTTCCAGGGGAGCCTTCTGGGCCCCATGCCAGCAGGGCTGGGCCCTGCTCTCTTGTTGCACTGGCCAGGTTGGGCCCCAGAAGCTGCTGGGCAGGGGAAGGTGAACACAGCTGAGTCCTAGCCTGGCTGCTGAGATCCTGGCCGCTCCCCCTAGTGCAGCTGCCAAAGAATTCTCCACTGTAAGCAACTTCAGCTGCAAGATTCCAAGTCATCTTGTCGAAGGGGCTGTTCCAACACCACGGAAGATCATGCATCCAAAACTAGAGGTGGCTCTGCAGCCCGTGCAGAAAGCAGCCCTATGGCTGGAATGGAATGCACAAGGGGCCGGAAACCAGCCATGCAGCCAGAACAGCTGCTGTCATTCTGGCCTGGCCCCATGAGATCCTGGCACAGCCCCCTCAGCTCAGCCTGAAACACATTATCATTAGTGCCATAAGTGCTCTGACGCTGCCTGGCAGAGATATCTGCCTGATATCTGCAGGCCCAGGCAAGATATTAACCCTTGAACCCTTGTTCTGCACAGATGAAACTTGCAGGTGCCAATCCTCTCTTGAGTGAAAGAAAAGGAAGGGGGGAAGACACAGAGAAAACATGAAGACGGCAAGGTCAGTAGAGAAGGAGTCAAATCTCAGATGGGAGGAGAATGATGATATGCCTGAGTCTTGGGCTGAAATTCTTTTGTGAGGCCATGATGATGGACTATGATACACTAGATTATCCCAGTAATTCATTAAAAAAGCATGGGCAGATGGAGCATTCAAAGTGTAGATATGAGGAAAGACAACCATGCTGAAGCAAGCAGATGTTGAAGTAGCTGTGATCTAAATTATAAGCTTGAACAGAGAAAGACAAGAGGGATGAAGACCCTTTGCCCCCAGGGAGGAAGAAGATCTCTGTTCCTGGAGCTGAAGAGGATCATAGCGATACATGAAGGGAACCTTTGCTTCTGAACAGCTCATCCTTAAAAGTGTACCCCATTGGCCAAAAAGTGTACCCCATTGGCCAAAGACTGAGACCTTGAAAACAGTTGTTTTTCAAAGCTGTAAGTCAGGGGGAGTCATTTAAACACTGTGAAACAGATTTTCTCTTCCCAGGCAACTGATTCACTGTGACATTGAGGCCACGAGAGAACAGTTTATTATGGAGAAGTCTCCATGGCATGGCAAGATCTCCTTCTCCCTAAGAGAACTGATGAAAGACTATTTTAGATGGGGAAAACTGACTGAAAGTCCCAGGTTTTGTCGCTGTACATTGTCAGTGGAAAAGGAAAGAAGGTTCTGGGTGGAGGAGAAATGTTCTGAAGATTTTATTCTGATTCTTATTATTTTTCTTTTAATTTTGTTAATAAAGTTTTCTTTATACTCTTTAAAGTTTTGAGCCTGCTCTGTTGTTCTCCTAAATCTCATGTCGCAGCAGAAAGAGTAAATCTAGTTGGTGCACTCACATTTGGATATCATTAGACCCACTACATAAAATTGGTGCGTTGGCCAGGAAGCTCAGATTGGCGAACCAAAACCACTACAGGTAGGTAATTTGATACAGTGAACAGGGCTTTAGCAAGGGCATGTCCTGCTTGACCAACCTAGCAGCCTTCTGTAAAGGAGTGACACCATCAGTGGGCTAGGAAGGAATGTCATCTATCTCATCTGTAAGATGGCCTTTGACATGATCCCCCACAACATCTGTCTTTAAATTGTAGAGAGATGGATTTGGCGGACAGAGCATTTGATGGTGTGGAATTGTTGGGATGGTCTCATCCAGATAGCATTAACCAAGTGGTTTAAAGTGTAGATGGAGTTCAGTGATGATTGGTGTCCCTCAGGGGTATGTATTGAGACCAGTACTGTTTAAAGCCTTCATCAATGGTACAGACAGTGGAATTTGGTATGGCAATGAAGATGCCTCTATTGACTTATTTAATCAATGTAGAAAACCTAAGCCATGTCTAAACAGAACATAAACCAAAATGAGAACCAAAAATAACTGTTTGATTTCACAGTGTGTCTGCATATTTATTTATTTATTTAAAATACCCTCATATTCTTATCACAAATCAAATTATTTTCTTTATGGTTAGTAGGAAAAATGTAAAATGAAAACTTCAAAAACAGAAGATATTTCAGGAAATTTTTTTATACTTATAAAATTTACAGTAGATTGCAGTCTGAGTTCAGCTGAAATTTCCACACAAAAAATAAGAGGTAGAATATAAAAGCCTTCTCCCTGCCGCTTATTTGCACTTCCTTATCCAATCACTGGTAAAGTATGTCTAAAACTAAATCACACAAATTATGAAGGAACTTGTTACAGATTGTTGTAAGAGACATAGTTTTGTCTCTTAAGGAAGTAGTGGCAATGGCAAAAAAACGGTGGCAAGTTTTGGCAGATTATTTTCTCCTTACATGTAACCATAATCTTCAACTGTTCTTCAGATTTTCAATCTGGATGATGGCCCCAAAGGGCCACATATACTTATTCTATATCACATTGGTGATTATAATTTCCATCACACAGTTTTATTTCATGCACATAGGTTAGGATGCTTGTCATTCAGAATGGCTAGAATATACCCTTTTTCTGCTAGAAAATGGATATGAATCCAAACTGCACACAGTTAACAGCACAAACAACTATAAAAATATACTGTATTTCTGTGAAACCAAACATAGTCTGTGCTCCCTTCAATGCTCCAAAAGTAAAAGTAAGTCAGAGGAGAGCTTCCATTAACCAAAATAACAACAACAACAAAAAAATCAGTTCTCTTTTCTTTTATAAAAGTATAAAAAAATACAATACAATTTAATGTTATTTAATTTAATAATACTTCTCTTCCAAAGAAAAAAGCTACATAGCTCTAAAACAACTCAGGTATAAGCAAGGTGGTTCTTCCTCTTCAGTGAATAAGGTAGATAAAGGTTTAAATCTTGCTTGTACTTTAGTTCTTGCATCATCCAGGTAAGGTGGTAAAAAGGTGCTTGCACTTTTACAACTGAGATCCCAAATTACCATGATCTGCTTTCTTGCAGCCATCCATAATATTTTTTGACACTTGTTGTTTTATCACTGGACTTCCTTAGTGTTTAACTAACTTTCAGTATCTCCTTCAGATTCTCTACCTTTATTTATCATCCTTCTTGAACTGCAAAACCTAAAACTTCACACAGCACTTCAGCTTGTCCACATTAAAGTAAAAGGTGAAAAAATAACTTGCTCTGTCTTAGAGACATTATATATTAATTTCTAAGTGCACCCAGGTAGCCTGCAACAGCATATCACCTCTGATTCCTGTTGGTGTTATATTTTGCTCAATTTCCTTAGCTACCCTCTGTAAAATGGCTGCTATACTGACTGGTTCCCCCTCCCATGTCTGTGTTCCCTTAAGTAAGCAACACTTTGTAATTGATTACAGAGCCTGAAACTTTGCCTGGGCTGGTTATCTTCCATGGTGTATATTCACAGGGTAGTTTGATCTGTGAAAGTAATGAACAGCCTGCATTTTATCTTTCAGAGTACTAATGAAAAATATTGAATATCAGTACTCATTACACACTTCTGTTTTGATTATGAGCCACTGATAATTAGTCTCTGCAAACAGGTTCTAGCCAGTGTAATCCATTATGTATTTTGTACTGTATTCTCCAAGGTGATCTGTCAAAATGTAAAATCTGAAACTGGTAAAACCCTGACATAAGTGAAGATATAACATCTCCTGCTCCTCCTCTATCCATGAAATATGTTATTTTGTCACAGAATAAAAAATTAGACTCATCTTCTGCAATATGTTATTTGCAATACTGTGTTACTTGTCACTTTTTGGTTTTTTACATTTTTTAGATACATTTCAGCATGTTTTTATCTGTTGATATTGTAAAATAAATTCCAGAATGATTCTGGGAACTGATGAGGAGCAGAAGTTTATACCTTTATTATTCACTTTTGGTGATGTGTGCTCCTCTAAATGTGATTCAACAGTGATCACTGAAGTTTTGAACCTTAGGTTTATCTGGCTAAGTGTGAGTAATGAAATCCAAATATAGATTTGTCTGTGATAAGGGAAAAGATAGAAAATTTTTATATAACTCTCTTCCCCTCATCAAATTCAGGCCAGCACTGTAGATGGGCTGCCTTCCCTCCAATATTTAGAAAAACCATTAAACAGTTTCAGACATTTTCACTACAAACCTATTGCAAATCTCTGTAACAATATTTTTTGAAAATATTGCTCTGAATATTTAAAAAAAATAAATTATTTATTGCAGTAAAAAACCAAAGAAATTATTTTACAAACTGTCAAGCAAACAACAACAACAAAAAAGACAGTAAAACAATGAGTAAAATTAACAGTATCAAAACTTTCTCTTCCTCATTCTTACAATAACATAAAAAAGGTAGAAGTCCAAGGAGTTTCCATATGTTGCTTTGTATCATCAACACACATTACAAAATCATTCTGTCTCTTATAAAGCAATATATGATTTTAAATCTCTGAAAAGGGACTTGAAAAGTAACTGTCTTGACCAGATCCAGTGATCTATCTCTGAGTAGCAAGAACCCAATTCTTTTTTACTTCCCACTATTGCTGAGTAGTTAGTAAAGAAAAAATTTTGACAGGAAATTATACCCAAACAAAAACCCTAACAACTTTTTTTTCAATAAAGAATACTTACAGAAAACATTTGTCATGATTCATATTTAATATCCAGCCTATTTTCAGAATATACTGCAATTAAAAGTGCATTAATGGCAATGATTTCTAATTCATAGTGTGAGCCTGATAGCACAGCAACTGGTAGAATTGATAGACAATTTTTAGCTCTCAGAGGATAACTTTGTTTTCAATTAGATAAGCTTTGCAATATTAAAACTAATGTTAGATAAATGTAAAATAGCTTATAAATACTACTGAAACAACTAAACTTTTATGACATTAATCTGGGGCATATAACTGCAAAATTACATAGAGACAAATCCAGGAGATAGAATGACATGCAAAATTTTTTCCATTTATCATGTGTTGTGATGAGAATTTTATAAGTGAAATATAGAAGTATTTTAAATAATGTGTCTAGATGTCCCTTATTCAAATAAATCAGCTATTGTGGGGTAAAAAGGTTACTGAAAATGACCTATTTAAATAATTGGAAGTTGAAATGTGTAAAGCACCCAAAGCTGAACTCTGAGGATACATATATGAAGGGTCCTGTGGAAGGAGATATTCAGATGACGCAATTGACTTTTATAGAAGTATAACAAAAAAGTGAGTAGGAGGCGCAAAATATTTAGGCTGAATCCACAAATAACAGTAGCTATGGTTTTTTTTGGAGTTTTTTGTACTATGCTTCAAGTCTTGTAGAGAAACATTGAAAAAAGTCCAAGACCAACCTACAGACTCAGGCAAAGATATCCAGCTCTTCAAACCAGCTGTATACACTATTCTTATTGTTATAATTATTACTACTTCAGGTTTACAAAGAGCACTTGGTCTTGAGATGTATGAGTGAAAGTGAATAGAGAAAGAAAAAGTAGTGAGGTTGACTTGAAGTACATCGTACATGCGGTCTGTGTGAGGCATTGATGGCAATAAGAAAGCAAATATTTTATACTCTCAAGAACAACAGGATAATTCAATAGACAATTTAAAAGGAATATATACAGTAAGCATTCTATTATAGATCTCAGAAGTAAAGTCCCTAATTACCCTTAAATATCTTTGAAGGAAAAGGGATTCCAAGATAATACAGTTGTTGCTATGCTTCATATATTTCAACCATAGGACTTGGTACAGAGCATGGTCCTCAAAGGAGGCTGTTAAGGAAAGTTCTCAGTTTGACCACACACACAGGATTTCCTAGCAGCCATACCATAGTCCTACCACCAGAGACTGCCACAGCTGGGACCCCCCTTCACAGTGGGCAGCTCCAATGAACCAAAGGGTATCTCCTTTGACTCCCCACACACCCCACTCTCACATGGCCAGACAAGGTTTCCTTACTAACTCAACCCCAGGTCTCCCTTTTGAGGGTCTCAGATGTCTTGTTCCATAAAGGAGTTTATTCAGGGTGCAGTAACACAGAAAGAGCTTGAGCTGGTTCCTCCAAGGAGAGACCCCCAACAAAGGAACCCCTGGGCTTTTATACTCTCACAGTCTAAGGGCAAAACTATCTTTGCTCCTCCTGAGCCCTCAGCTCGTGCTGTGCCTCAGTGTCTGGTCCCCTGGCTGATGCTACAGGTCCCAGGTTACTTTGTTGGGCCAAGGGTTGGCAGTTCCTGGCATCTTGCCTTGGGCTTCCACCCAGAACTGAACCTGCATCTCCCAGCAAAGCTGCACCTGAACTGCCTGCACTGAATGTGCTCCTGAACAAAACATCCTAGGGTAAGTGTTCCCCTCCACCAGTCCTGCATAGTAGATATAAATCTTATGAATTTTTAAGGGTAGTGGTATTGGTGGTTAAGTACCTTCTGTCTTTGAGATACTTTCCAAATACTCCCCTGTCTGCACTGGAGAGGAATTAATAGTCATAAAATGGCACTCAGTTCCACATTTAAATCTTCTTCAGTTATTTGATGATGGAATAGCTTTTGGACTAAATAACAGCTTGACTAGTAGATCTGAACTTACAGTTAAATTGCACTGCTGCCTTTACTGGCTTAATTTACAAATAATAAATGTTAATTACATAAGAATGTAAAAATAGGTGTGTATATATAAAATATATAAAGTGAATAATAAATATTCACAATATTTAATTAATTTTTGTGTGACCATTTACAAAATTTTAAAAATATTCTGCATTTAGCTAACAACTAAGAAGTTGTTACCGCATCTCTGAATCTTAAAGATATCTAAAAGATATCTATTTAAATAGTTGTAGAGGAAAAGTCATTTAGAAATCTATTAAAATTTTCTCTGCAAGGGACATTCTGAGATGAAGTTTTTTCCTCACTTTTATATCTTTATTTTATCTTTTCTCTTTTCACTACATTTGCAAATATGTATATTTTCTTCCCCTGCTTAATTAAGCAAGGCAGAAAGTACAGGTGATGCTGCATGTAATAATCAGTGAAGAAAGCAATAATTGGAAGATTTTTTTGATGTAACAAGAAAGAGTCTTAAAAAAATATAGACTAACATTATTAGCAATTACAAAAAGGAATAGTTAAAAGGAAAAGTTAAACTAAACAAATCAGCCTGTAATAAGAAACCATAAATGCCCATATTTACAGCTGTTTCAGCAAAGCTGATGGCTACCAAAGTTCTAAGTGAAACCAGAATGAGACCCTGACTGCTGTCAGAAAGGCAGCTTCAGCAAAGGACCATGCAGCAATTTTTCTCCAGCCAGCCCTTCTAAGCAAAATAGAATAGTGTTGTGAATAGATTAAGAGCTCACAAAGGTGTATCATTTACACTCAGGAATTTTTCTGATCTTACTCCTTGCCTGCCAGTTTTCCTGTAGGGCTTTGGTTCAAAAGGAGGATCCATAGTGAGAATAAAACACATTGTCCCACAGGGGGCAAATTGCTACAAAAGTACAACAGAAATCCCCTCTTAGCTGCAAAAACCATTCTTGTCTACTTCTCATACACAAATGAAATACAAACAGAGAAAAGCATAAAAGAAAGTGTATTTTAGATCCCAGTATGATAATTTAAGAAACCATACTTATGCTATCTCTATAAAATGGCAGGATTTATACAAGCTTTAACTTTTACACAATGGTCTATTAAATATACAATCTACTTAAAGCTGCTCTGCCAGTAAGATTGAATATTATATTTGCCTGCTGTGTTGATATACAGATTAAAGTTGGGAATTTTTTTGATTGCAGTGCAGTAGGGAGTTATCTTGCAAAGAATATCCTTATTTCAGAAAATTATCAAAATACCACAAAACCCATGTCCTTTTGTCTAAATGAACAGGATGATTCTGAAAAGTAGCTCATACAAATAAGCAAGACTCCTGTGGTCAGAGACTTGGATTTTGTGATTTAAAAATCAGATAGAGTGGTGTTGTTAAAGAATAATCACATTACCAACATTTCTTAATCAGACCTGTGTTGCTACTACTGACTTGCTGTACTGGCAACTAAGCATGTTCTGTTGTAACAATATCGGCAATGGAGAACTTTAACAGGTAATAGCTCTCACTTATAGCCCAAAATCAGTAAATAATAAGTAACAGCCTGTAAGCAAAAAATGTAATTTTTAAACTACTGTAGTACTAATGCATGAAAAATCCCAAACTTAAAGATTAAACAAAGACAAAAAATTTATTCTCATCTAGTGCGCAGTAGATGTATGCATCTCTTTGTTGGAGTATGTCTGGGATGCAAAATATTTGTGCATTCAAAAGGAAATAGAACAAGTTACTTAGAATTTACCATAAATTACCATTAACATATTAAGTTAGTAAACTGAGCTAGAAATCATAGAAATTGGAGGAATATACTTTTAATGTTTTTACACAGCTTTAGGTATCAAGTGTACTATTTTATATCTTCGATCAACAATTCCCAGAAACTGAAATATTTCCTCTTTCCAAAAATCTTGCAGTGGAGATTGAACCTGGTAAAACTTAATGGATGTGAAGTATCTCCCTAACCAGATACAACATTTCCTTGTGAAATAGGTCCATAATTTCAAAGCAGGATTTGAACACAAGTTGGAAGAGTAAGGGTGGCCTCTTATTTTTGAGACAGGACTTTGACAACTATGCCAAAGAAGTCTTGTGCAAATAATATAATCAAGTTTACTGCACTTCAGCGAGTTTCAGTGGCCAGCATATTTAAAAGTGAGGATTGAATTTTACCAGGCAAAATTGCATTCCTGGAGTATCCCTTCAGAGCAGTACAAAGGACAAGAAAGATGTTTGGTCTGAATTCACTCAGAGGTCCTATTCTGCACACTATTACTCCAAGCACAGGAACGTAAAAGTGTAAGGTTGTAGGTAGGTATACAAGTATATAAGAAAGGACTTCAGACAAAACAATGAACTTAGACTTTCTGAATATAAGGTTTTTGTTTCAAAACAATAAAATACCTAAAATGGTGTCAGGAACAGCTTCTTGCACTAATTTCTGTTCTCTGTAGCTATTACAGCTATCAGCTGTAAGTTATTTGCAACTTTGTTCATTATTTGGTGTTCTTTTATAAGCATCCCTAATTGCTATTTAGGAAAGATGTAGAAAAACACTATTCCTCTCTTTCCCAGATACTTAGATACTTGGTTTTGAAAGTATACTGTTTCTTCCATATGAAGAACTGCAGGTGTTCTTTTAAACAAAAGGAATTAACACGAGAAAGTCATTTAACAGCAACAGTTGTCCCTGGACTGCAGTATCAGAAACATATCTTTTAGGGGGAACCTTACTCCAAGCCTTACTGCATGACTTCGGGAGGCTCTGAAAAAGTAGTGGGGACTTCCAGCTTCAGATACACAAAAAAGGCAAAATCCTCCCTGTACATGCACATGCAATATATAAAAAATAAACTACTGTGAAATAGAAATGGAAGGAATACAATTTGCCTACTTTCTCATCCTGTGTAATCAATAGAGCAGTACATTAGAAGAATATGCCTTAGTAACTGAAGTTTTTAGAACATAGCCAGTCTACTTCAGCAGAGCACATAATACAACACAGAATAACTGCTCTTAATTTTGCCTAAACTTACACTACAACTCACAATAAAATGTCTAATTGTTATGTATTATCCCAAATCAAAATGCAAAAGCATATAAAAAAGTCCACATCAGACGTGAAACCATCTGCCAGGAAGCTCTTTCTATTAGAAAAAATCTTTATGAAATTAGCTTTGCCTTTAAATATAATCTTCTTCTATGTTTGTCTCCCTCCAGATGTTAAGTTTTATTATATTATTTCTGTCATCTTTTTGATAAAGACTGCTGAAGCAGGATGCGTTAAGATCTTACAAAAAATTCCATAGAAATAAATTTTGTCCAAAAAACCAAACATTAGAATATTACACAAAGGAAATAGCTGATCTTCTGAGCTGGTCATGGACCAGTTTTAAAAAGGTAAACAAATCCTCATATTCTAACAGAAAAAATAAGATAACTAGTTTTGAAAAAAAAAATATAAAGTTTTATTTATTTTATTTACTTACCTATTTATTTATTTAAAATATAAAGTACTTATTGATGTTTTTCATATGAATAAGGCCTTTCACTTTCACTTTGGAAAGCTTGGGCTAGACTAGATCTACATTGCACAGAGAGAAAGAGATGTTGCTACAAAGGGGCGAGCAGACAGTTATACTGAAAATACTGCAACAGTAGTTCTAATGGACAAAAAAAATACCTCAATACAGATAATTATGCATTAATTATACATTTACAGATAATTATGCTATAAACAATATATATGTATACATAAAAGAGCAAGTTGTTTACAAAGACAGGCTACTGAAGTATAAGGGAATTTTCATAGAATTGGAATTAGTAGATATTTTTAAAGGCTTCCAGCAAAGTGTAAAAGGTACAGGACAGGGAGTTCATTCCAGATTCATTTTTCTTTAGCTAATGTTAACCAAAAATTACCAAAGTATCAGGATTGATTCATTCAAAAAGAGACAACTGACAAGGTGTTGGGATAACAGTTGTCGGTTTCTCTGGGTCTGTATTGAAGGCACTTGAGATGGAAGTTTGTGTTTGGACTCAAGTGTTTATTATTTCTCATCAGTAAAACAGTCTCACTACTATGAGTTCAGCAGCTTTTCATTAGGAGGCACAAAATGGCTAACCATCTATTGTTATGAGGTCTTTTAAGACTAAACTATCCAATAAAGAAATGACACCTAGATTATTTTCTCTTTAACCCAATAATGGATCCCACAGAACCCTCAGTGTGGACTTTTCTGCCCAATTAAAAAGTGCCACCCAAATCCACGAAGAAAAAGGAAGAAGCATGAAGAAGAAACCCAGGATGACACCCTGTGCACTCCATCTTGCTTCCATCCACAACATACTAAAAATCCCAAAACCTAAATTTCTCACCAAGTGAGAGATTGATACAAGTGATACAACTACACTACTTTCTATAATCTATTTTACAATTTTGTGGATTCTAGTCTATCTTGAAGTCTAGGAAACTTTCTTCATGAATAAGGGTGAAAGTCAGTGCTCCCCTGGGGATTGGGGCACCCCAGAGCAGACAGAGAAATATTCTCAGTGCTCGGGGTTTCCACAAGAAGGGTCCTCATCAATGTCTACAGGTTTTTGAAGGAGAAGTGCCAAGAGAGTGGAGCCAGGCTCTGGTGCTACTCAATAAGACAAGAGGAAATTGGCAGACACCTGCACAGGAAGCTCCACCTGAACATGAGGAAAAACTTTTAAATGCACAGGTGACCATTTACTGGAACATATTGTCTCACCTCCCTCACTGGAGGTATTTAAGAACTCTCTGTATGAAATCCTGCACCAGGTGCTCTGGGCTGACCCTGCTTGAGCAGGGAGGTTGGACCAGATGACCCATGTGGTCCCTTCCATCATGATCCATTCTGTGCTTCTATAAAAGCCCCTAGTACTCTTTGACTGGTTTTGATGTAGAAGTTTTCTTTCACAATGAGATAATTAATCAGGTCTCTAACAACAAAAATATTTTTAAAGTTATAAGCTATTCATCTTTCCACTGAATCCTAAACCTCTTAATCCTCTTACTCATCAGTTTCTTGCTGATAAAAAATAAAATATAACAAAAAATAACCTCTTTTTAAGTTCCCTATTATGAGTATAACTAGCAACACATTGTATTTAGGGGGTCAGCAGGGAATTCCCTGAGCATGGAAAGTTCTCACCCCTGTCTCAGTTCCAGCAGGCAGAGGCAAGAAGGAATGAGCCCATTACAGCTAGTACAGCTAGTACAGATACTTTGGAAGAAAACTCCAATTAGCAGAGAACCCCAGGTGGCAACAGCCTGTGCCAGAACATGGTGGAGTCTTGAACATATCCCTCACACATTGCTTTTCTCCTTTTTTCCTGTCCACTGGCTGAGCCTTGGCAAAACCTAGTTTGGGCAATGAGGCTTCACAAACACCTGTGTGCTTTCAGATGTTCCTCAGCTTTAGCAATGAGTCAGGAAGCAAAGAAAGTTAGTAAATTAGAACACAATTAGCTCCTGATAATATATTGAACACAAAGTAGCCCAGTTTGCTCTGGACTTAAGGCACTCCTGCTTTTCAACTCTTTCATACACCTCGTACATGAAAACTTAGGCTGGTCTCTGTGTGTTGGCTTTCTATATGAAAGAGAGTAGATAACTACTTTTGCTCATGCAAGTATTTATTATCAGGTTTGCTGCTACTACAGGGGCCATGCAGTAGAATATGAAGGTTAATATGAAACTGAAAGTAGACTAGAATTTAACAAGTAACAGAACTTTTGCAGTGAAATACTGCTAAACTAAGTAAATGCTGGCATAAAGGAAATAAAAATACTTGTTTCAGTAAACTCAATCAAGTTGTAATTAATTAGTACACCATTAAATGTTAAGGTTTTGTACTTAAATAGGAGAATCTTTGCCAACTTTAGGTTAAATTAAGTGAATTTTCACAAACTTGTCTGTAGCACAGAAGATATTTTGTACTTTCAATATATTATTTAACTTAGTTAAAATAACCACCTTTGTGTAACAAACCGTTGACATTTTCTAATTTACTCATCCCTGTACTCTCTAGAGCAGGAAAAGAGATGCTTGTTATGGAAGCAATAAGAGATGAATGAAATAGTATTAAAAAGAAGGTGGTGGTATACTTCATGCAAGAAAAATATGATTTAACAGAAATTTTTCATTTTGTTTATAATACATTATTGGAATTAGCTATCTTTTTGGCAATATTAAATGTAGGACATAGCTAATAACATGTTTACCAGGAAAGTAGGAAAAACTTGGCACACTGTGCTGCTTTAAAAATATTTATATTAGTGGAACATTGCAGTAGCTTTTTGAATCTTGGTGAGTTGGTTCCCTAAAATACAGCAAATTAAATATACCTGTCTCACCAAATGTGTGAGGACTACTTATTAACTCTGAGGCAAACACATCTGCTTCTCAGGCAAATGCTGTTCGAGTTGTGAATAATACAGTCATTAATAGAAATAATAACAAAACTACTACTTTCCCTGCAGTTTATTAGATTTTTTGATGTTTTGTGAAAATGGGATAATAAGACAGCTGAAAAATAAAATTACTCCTCATTTGCCTGCATAATTATGTCCTTTTATAGATCTTGGAGTTCTAAAGCAATATCTTTCATAAATATCTTTCCCAAATGAGGATTTACTTCCAGACTTTCCTTCTCAAAATATCTGCACAAAAATAATGATGTCATTAGAACACTCTTTTAGATGTTCAGCTTCAGGCTGTTTGCCATGAAGACTTCATACCAGACAGGATAATTCATATTTGACTTCTGTCTATGGTAAGTGAAGCTCACTGGAGTTTTTTGATTTCAAATAACAGAAGACAAGCAACATAATTGATAATATCACCATCATCATCATTATCATCATCATCATTATCATTTTAATCATCATCATCATTTTAATCATCATCATCGTCATCATCATCATCATCATAGAATAATAACAATAATAACAACAACAACAATAATAATATTTTGTGTCTTTTATCTTCTGTACTGACTCCCTTTTTCATCAGCTGTTCATTTGGCAGATGTCAGAAAACACACAACTGTACTGTTCATGACGCTTGTTATCTTTCAGTCCAACACTCATGAAATAATGCTATGCCAAACTTCAACCTAACTGGCTCCTTTTAACAAAATTCAAGTTGTATGTATCTGAATGACTGGGTATTTTTTAAGAAATTATAGAGATATGTTTCATTTTATGGCAAAATTTATGTCAGAAAAAGTTACTGATTTATTTTCAATATATCCAATCCCATGTTTTTGGTTTCTATCCTCTGACTTGCTCAATATGGAAATAATGAGCAACCCACATCATCCTCAAGGCAATTTTGACCAGGAGTACAGTACAATAATATCTGTGTGGACAACTTGCAATACTGAGCTGTTCTTTTTGCTAGACTCTTCTTTTGTAGTAAGTATCCTCTTTGGCCTGTTCCTGAAGTGAACAACCAGACATTTAATTACTTACAGACAACAGGACAGCTCTGGGTCCGCTTCTTAAGTGCTTCAATAAATAAAATATTCTAAAAGTTACCAAAATAAAGAAACAAACCAAACTAAAATAAACCAACCAACCAACCAACCCCGTCAATAAACAAACAAAAGCCAAAACCCAAACAAACAAAAAATTCCAAGCCCCCAAAAAACAACAAAACAAGACAAAAAACTCCCAAACCAAACAAAAAAGGGAAAAAAATAACCAACCAAACCTAAAAATTTGGAATTTAGGCTGTGACTTCCAGTTCTCAAGTAGCTCTAGAGGCAAAAAATCAGCAAATTCAATTGATATCCCTACACAAATTCTTTTAGGAAGATTTGATTTTTATAGTTAAATGAATAGAATATGGAGTTGTAGCTGAAAACTTGTGGAGGCAAGTAGCCTAAATGGCTAATGTTCCTTAAGAATTCCAGTAACACATTTGTTTAGTTTTTAATAGCAATCCACTTATATTTAAAAGGGGAAAAAAAACTCCTTTCACTTCCTCTTCCTTTTTCCTTCACTCCTCACTCATTCCTGACCTACCTATGCCAGAGTTATTTGCAAAAGATGCAAAAAGAATACATCTCTTTGGATTCCTTTGAGCTTTGGCACCTTTGTTAATTATTGTAGAAACATAGGAATGTTAAGCACAACTATACCTATTGTAAAAACTATGATGTTCTACACACAATTTTATCAGTTGACATTAAGCTACCATTGAAAAGACATGTTCAAAAATAGTTTTTATAATCCTTAAAAAGAAGTTATGCTTCACGTATTACTAGCCCCTTCTCTCCCCTCCCTGCTACCCATTCCCTGCTTTTCCCCTTCCCTTCTATTTTTTTTTTTCCTTTTCATTTCCTATCTCAATTCTGTTGCAACCTGAACTAAAAAATCTTGAATAGTTAGCAATCTGGGGGTTTTTACCTAGTTTGTGTATCTACAAAATTGCTTGCTTGCTTTGAGCCATATGTCTATATTAACCAACATTTCAATATACTTAGAATACACAAAAGACCAGAAAAACCTTTCTAAACTTGTGTTAATTGTTTTTTTCCTTTAAAAAATTTTAAGTGAGAATGAGAAAGTAGAAAGGACTATACTACAATTCTGAAATACATTTTGTTTTTTTCATGTTAACTTTCACAATGTTGTATAATATTAAATCATAAATCATTAGGAGAGACATGAATTTTTCAGTGAACCAGATGCAAATTTCATAGTATTTTAGAATTCAATAAATGTTCTGGAGTTCAAAATGACTGGAAAAAGAAATGCATTTGATAAACAGGAAAAGGTAGATGACTGCATACATTGTATTTATGGTGTCTCAGAGATGCTGTTTCAAAATGAGAAGAAATATAGAAGAAGCCTCAGTGACCTTTAACTTCTCTATCCCATAGCAATACATTTTAAACATTTAAACTTCCTGGTTAATTCCAAAGGTTTTGACAGCTGAGAATTCCAGACAAGACCGTATTAGAGACAACATAAAAAATCAGCAGTTACGGTCTACAAAAGTTATCTCATTGTCATGCAGAGCCTAATTAGAAGATTAGGTTTAGCAAAAGGCATACAAAGCACAGGAAGAAAAAAGGACAGCTCTGTGTGAAATTGCTTTTCTCAGCACAGAATGTTCTCTGAACATGGATGCAGATGGTGACATTCCAAAAACCAGCAGTAGTAGAGGGATTTTTCTCTGCAGCAGAACAAATAATATGCTCTTTACCTGCGGTGCCTTTGCTTGGTGATATTATAATTGAGTTTTCTTCATAGAGTGATGGCTAGATTTAAACCCCCCAACTGTTATTAGGGAAAATTCAAGTAATGAAGAAGTTAGACTCTCTAAGTTTTCCAGAGTGAGACTGTCTTGCTGAAAGATGTTACTAAGGAAAAAAAGCCCCATGATAGAGGGTTTTTACACTTTACCCAATTTACAGTCGTAGCTTACTTTTAAATAGCCAGGACAACAGCATATTATACTCATCTATTAGGTTTTTAGAAGCTGTAAATGTGAGTCTTCCTGTGGCTCTGTAAAAACCCCAAGGGATAATTTGGTGAGCATGGATGAGTCTCAACGTTTTCAATGCACTGCAATGGGAGATGAGTTTCACTACAGAAGAAAAGCATGATTTTAAATCAAAGAATTAGAGAATCGTAAAAATTTAATAATTTGGAGGACTTGTATTGAAAAAAAAATCTATTCATATTGGTGCACTTGTATTCTTTTCTTCTGATGAGACTACATCTTGTTACACCATCTCAGAGGGCATTCAATTGCTGTTTGGAACTAGGAAGAACATAGAAGCATTTTTCAAGAGAAAACAGTGACACTAAAGGTGTTTGGCATTTGGAGTGACAAGTTTAAAAAGGGATCAGCATTTGTGGAAATATGATGATTTTTCAGTAAGGTATTGACAATATGAATCTCTGACACATCACAAGAACATGTATTACTCAAAATTTTTCATCCAGCATTGGAGCCACACCTAGAGAAGGCAAGTTAATGATTTCCTTACCAGTGGTAGGAGCTTGTCAAATCCAAGTGAGGGCTGTAATATGGACCCTGACTGCTTTGACTGAGACTGTTTTCCCGAGGAAATATTTGTGTATTGTCAATGTAATGAAGTAGCTGAAATAGGCAAATATTTACCATAAACAGGGATTCGTCACTGCAGCTCCAAGCAAGCAACAACTCCAGTGAGAATAGAATGTATGGAATGTAATAGTGAAATAGATGAGGAGATAAGAGGAAAAATAAGGTTTGGTGGAAAAGTAGATAGACAATTACTGTTAAGGAACCTGCAAACAGTGCTGTACTTTACTGGTTTGAAACTGAAATAGCAAAACCAAAGGAATTGTTCAGTGTAAGAAAGTTAACCATTATACATTGCTATATTTTTTGCTAAATGTTTGATAGTACTTGATACTGATCAAATTGGAAGAGTTAGCATTAAAAAAAATTAACAAAAGTAGTTTAACAAAATAGTATCGCAAAACTGCATGTAAAAAGCTTCCATATAAACCAATTGGAACTCAAAGATTAAAGATGGAAAAATTTATCAGAAATATTTGACAGCTATGTCAGTCCCCATATTTCTGGTATAAACACATGCCTTATAATGTTTTAGCACTAAGAAAAAATTTAGTCTGATCCCTGATTTGAAGGTGAAATGAAATTTATACTTACCTTTCAATACAAGTTACTCACTCTATACATGGTCAATGTAATGGATTTCTAGTTATTTTTTTCTACCGAAGTAGAAAAAAAAAATAGAAAACATATTATTATGCTTTCTATTACCTATCTTACTATTTGTCTCCCCTAGAATTTTAGAAATTGCTTAAAAATATATTTTCTCAATCAGCAGATACAACATATAGAACCAAAACTTTCAAATGTGCATCTTCATATTTCTATTATTTTTATTATACAAGATAGTTTAAATTTTAGGCATTATTAACATCTGTAAACACATTATTACCATATTAAACTAATTAACACATAATTTTTTTTCTAGAATATTCCAATTTACTGTTAGTATTACTTGAATTGGTGTCATACTCATTGTTATGATAAAATTAAGGACTTCATGCTTTGTAGTGCAGCATAAATGTATGGAAATTTTAGCACACATGGGCTAATAAACCATGTTTATTAATACTTTAAAGATTAGAAACTTAGCACAAAGGCAACCAGCATAGATAGTTTGCAGGGTCATACAAATGAAAATCTGAAAGACCCTGACATGGATCCAATATTCTTGTGCTGGTGTTTAAATGAGCCACAAGGTCATAAAGTTAGCTTGTAAAGTCCTTGTAAAAACTCAGACACAGAGTTCAGCCATATGCTGTAATCAGAAAAAAAAAATTAACCATTAAAAACACTGCATTTCAAATATAGATATCACAATCAAGGAAATTCAAAATGCTTTTTACAATAAGCAAATATCCTTTCTATGAAAAATTGGTTTAAAAAGTACAAGTAGATTCCTATTTCAAGTAAATACCACGTCACAAGAAGAGGATAAAAGGGGGGAAAATGTTAGAGCTAGTCCATCAGTCTAATCCTATTGAACTAAAAAAATCTAATTACAATGTGCTAATTATGCTAAACAGAGCAAACAAGACTGAAAGGTTTTCAAAATGCAATTTTTACAGAGACAAACTATGGACACAGCTCCCAGTTTTCATTCTCCTTACTGTGAAGGTCTATGTGGATTTCACATCTTCAGTTATAGCTGAGGATAGGAAGAAAATTCTAGGAGTTCTGTTTCATTTTCCTATAAAGAACAAGGAGTATGGGTTATTTTTGAAACATGGAGCTGAATTAGTAGTTTGAAATCCTGCAGGTTTTACACAATAAGCATTTAATTAGCACAACTACAAAGGCAGAACTTGTGAAAAGAGAAATTGCTGCTTCATATCATATTCAAGATAGATATAAACCAGTATCATACCTCTGAGAGCAAAGAGTGTTTTGGATGGGATTGAAGAAAGTACAGGGCAGTGCTTATGGGATTACTGGTTACAGCTGCATGGATACCTCAGCACTGCAGGAATTCATCACCCTCAAGTAAACCAGTTCTGAATTTCTCTGATCTCCCTCACCCATTCAAGTTAATGCAACTGTTGATGGTTTCATCTCTAAAAGGATTTGCAGTCTTTGATTTTGATCCCAGTAAGCCCTCAGCCACAGTGATCACTAGTGCAAATGAATTAGTTTCACAAGTTGATTTCATACATGTGTAGGAAGATATTTCTTTTCCTTGCTTTAAAAATAGGCTTTCACTTCTTCAGTGCATCACTTTTATGACCGAAAACAGGATTTTGAAAAAGCTGCCAATTAAGTCCTTTTCTGACTAAGCGGTATTAAACTTAACTGGTATTAGATAGTTGAAATTTGATGATACTATCCGTGCTCCCTTTCCTTATTTCTAACAGTTCAAGAGAACACTCCACAAAAAAATCTGCATTAGAGATTGACCACAAGTCATTCTCAGGCATACAAGCACTTGCCTTCTCTTGAAGGGGTCAAATGAGCATTTAAAATTACTACAATTTACAGTGATGAAAAGATTGTCTTCGGTTTGTAAGTGGTGATGACTGAGCACTTCAGTGATGTGGACAGGAAGTTCATTTTGCTAGTTATGTTCACAGGGTATCTTAGTTGTTTCTTCCAGTAAATGTTTGGGTTTTCAAAAGATTTTTTAAATATTTAAATCTATGAAACAGCTGAGATTATTTTTAAGCATTGTTATCAAGCAAAGATACAGTAAAACTTTTGAAAAATAAAGTATTTTTGTTTTTATCTAGCAGGTACTAAATTCAAAGTAAATTAATTTAAATCACTTGCCTGGGTTAAAACTGGAGTATAGATATTCAATATGAGAGCAATATGCTAAAACTAGGTTATCAGTATTTTGAAAATGGTAACATTTAGAGTGGGTTTTGTTGGCTTTTTGGGATTCATTTTAGGTAGTATGCACTAACTTTTTTTTTTTTTTTTTGTGATACTTTTATCTAAAAAGAGTGGAAACAGTTCAACAGGATTTAATTAAATTCCTCTTCACCTCTGAACAGATACATGATCTTGAGAAAGAAGGTCATATCAGAACAAGCAGTCCTGATTAGGTCTAATCAAGTATTATTTCTAACATTTTGAAGTGACAAATAAGTATCAGAGTATAAAGGTGTATAAATATTGTGGACTACTTTGATAAATCTAACTTTTTTTTAAAAAATAAATTCAGTTGTTCTTTGAAAACCTGAAGTCTGATATAAGATAATAAGTAAAAGCTTTTATGTCCAGAAGAGGAGTTTACTTTCAATTAGCATCTTAACAATTCTTACAGACATAAAACCTAGAAAGAGATAAGAAAACATGCACTGTAGAAAAATGTTATGTTGGTTTTTAGAATTTTTGAAAAAAAAAGCCAATTCTAAATTCAAGTTATTATAAATTTCTTCATTTTGACTAAAAATGAAGTAAAAAAAAAAACTGCTGAAGCATCTTTTATAAGCATATATGAGGTATTTTTAAACAAAACTGTATAAATGTTGCACCATAATAGCCTAATGTATGAAAAAAAACCAATAGAAAGTTTAGCCCTGGCTGTTTATTTTCTTAAAGACAAAACAATCATCATTCACGGCAGATTTCCCTTCTTCTTGTAAGAGTGAAGTACATATTGAAGACTGACTGGAATATTGCTAACGCATTATACTCTTGTACCTATTGTACTTAATTCAGTTTTGTATCATTCCTGACATGTCTTGATTAGAGCTTTCAAGCTGCACCAAATTTTATATGTCTAAGCACATATACTCATTCTTGAACTTTTTGTCATCTGTCAGTTCTTCAGATTCTGCATCATATACCTGGATAGCTCTCAGAGTTTCCACATTTAGGCTGAGACACTGTTTTAAGTTGAAATTATTAAATAAATAAGTTTTCTTAATAAAGAAAACTTGTTTATTTAATAATTTCTTAAAAGTCAGTAGGGATACAGTAGCTTTCTTAAAAGTCAGTAGGGATACAGCTTCAGGGCTGGGAATGAAATCTATAGCACCTAGCCTTCAAGCCAATACATAAAAAGTAAGACATATCTTTAAGAAAAAAAAAAAAGAAATGTTAGCTATAGCACTCTTAACTGAAATTAAAACTATAATAATATATATTATTTTTTCTATTGTTATTGTAAATTAATATTATATAATGTTTAAGATTATTAAAGAGAAATGTTTGGAGGCTTATCTTTAGTTTAGTTTAGTTTAGCTTTGGTTTGGTTTTTCTTTTTAAGTAGTGCAAGTATTATTACTCAGGACTAATAGAACTTACTGAGTTTTAAAATTCTGGAGCTTAAACCTGAGAACCAATATAAAGAACACTAAAAACAAAACAAAACAAAACAAAACAAAAAAATGAACCAAACAAACAAAAAAAAAAAAAAAAAAAAAAAAAAAACAAAAAATAAAAAACAAAAAACAAAAAACAAAAAACAAAGCCCCCCCCAAAAATACACCAACAAAACCCAAAACATAAATAAAGGAGTCAGGAAAGAAAAGAATGCTTTAATACAATCCACATAAACAATTCTGGAGAGACCTGAGCAGAAAACTAATATGAAACTCTCTCATAAGACATAGGTCTGCATGTGTGACACAATCCCAGAAATGGATGGGTGGTTTTCAGGTTAGTTTCTTGATATGTATAAAAAGAAAACAAGTGTAACATTTACGAAGGAACAGAGAACTAGTCATGCTGTCAGGTACCAGTCCTCCAGAGCTCCTACTCTTTATTTGAAATTGTATATCAGAGGGATGCTCTGGAAGATAGAGCTGTTAACGGTCTACTATTGAGTTCAGTTCTTAGACCTCAACCCATTTGGCATGAAGTATTTTAAAAAAAAGAACATAAAGTAAAAAACATGAGCAAAAAATGCTGACAGAAAAAGCTTGTTTAAAAAATCTAGATTTTTTTAACATATGTAGAAAATTGTTAAAATATAAGGAAATGAACTTCCAGCAAAGAGGGATCTGATTTAATTTATAACTTCAGTTCCTTCTGAAAAAGTGAAAAACTGAAAAAGTGACAAGGTCAGAAAGCCCACAAATTATCTTGAATCTGTCAGAATTCTGATAGAAGTCAAACTGATAATTTACTTTGGATCTAAGATAATGATATTGGGAAAAGAGGAAAAGCATGAGTAGACATATAGGCAGGTGTAAGAAAAAAGCTGTAGCATCCCATTGAAAAGAACAATTGAATCAGAAGTTATGCAGAGCTCACACAATGAACGCCAAAGAGAAAAGGTGTTATTATAACCAGATCTGTGACAATGGTATTTTATTTGCCATTCAGCAGTCCTTCACAGAAGCTGACTGCAAAGAATTTTATTCATGTTCCTGGGATGTTTAAAAGTGATCACTGGATTGAGCTAGTAGCATAATCCAAATGATGCAGTGATTAGGATAGGATTCATGAACTGTTTATCCCCTAGCTGTGTTTGTCCCACAAACACATTTTTTGGAATAAACTACATGTCTGGTATGGATTTCATAATTTTTAACTGTAATTAGTAACTTCTATATTCAGTATTTGTAAATATTTTCTTTCAAGGAGACTTAGTTAGAGGTTTGTATTGGAATAAAAACATTTAGAGAATTGATATGAGTGAAAGAAAAAAATAAGAAAGAACTTGTGGCCTAGGTCAGCTCTTGAAAATAGATCAAATGGTCTAGTTGAAATGGTATTGAATGTGAGGTACTGAACATGAAGATTTGATAGTTGAAAATCTGAAGCATTTTCATAACACCTGAGAAACCCAAAAAATTATCAAGACCATTATTCTAAATCTCTTCAATATTCTTAATTAAATCTAAAATGTTTTAATCCTATTACCTTTATAGGTCAATCACTGCATTCTTAGGGTAGATCTTAGTCAACACATGACAGAAATACAGCATTTAATTGGCACATTTCTAAAGTTCTGCTGTCTGTGTATACGTACAAGCCATGTTTCAATACCAAAGGAAATGCTATGTGAATCTTTTGATTTGTGACATAATTTTCAGTAGGTAGAAACACATATATCTATTGGAACATAATATGTTTCAGTTCTATTTTTCAGTATAAAAAATATACTACAGAATAAGAGCCAGGAATAAACACATGTGCTAAGATTTGGGAATAGAAAACTTTCTGCATGGTATTTGTGGTTTCTTCAGTATTGAGGCTTATGTAGAAGCAGAAAAACAGCAATTTATGTGTATCCAAGAGATATTTAGACTCTGTGTCAACCCCCTACTGAAAGACGAATTTTAAAATCAGTGTACAGTCAGGGATAACCTATAGCATATGTGGAGCATATTCTCATATTCAGGGCAAAGGACTATTATGCAAATGAAGCTAATGCAAAATGAAGCATCCTATGGGACTCTTTTATGCAAAAAAATTAGAGACTTGGAAAGACTCGAAAACACCTAATGAAGATATTATGTATTCTAGTCATCTGAAAACAATGCAAAAAAACTGAATCCCCAAAGACACTCTGTCAATATAGAGTAGAAAGCAGGGAGATCTGAGCTGAGTTATCCATTCTAATCTACACCATTCAGGATCACATGTGCCATTTTCAAAGTTTTTTCCTTATTGGTTCAGTACTTAATGTATGTACAATTCTTCATGAGATGAAAATAGCTGTGTCTTACGGACAAGACACAAACATAAAAATTAAAGACATAAACTATTGGTTTAAATGTAAATACAGCTGAAGTTATTTAAAGAAATCTTTTTCACTTAAATTTACTTTTTCACAAGAGTTTCCTTCAAGGAAAAGATGCCTTACAGTATACCCAGCCTTGGGATTCTGATTTTTAAGGCCTTTTCCTGTACTTTAGGTCAGAATTCCTGAAGAAAATTATATAAGAGGTATGTGTTGCATGAATATGATACCAGCAGCTTGCTGCATGGTTTAACAAGATCGTGTTTTGACAAGATATGTGTTAAATTAATTTACCATGCACTTCTAACTGAAGGAAAGCATGTGAGGCGGCCAAACTGTGTGCAGAAGAGTAGTAGAGAGAAGACTTTTGGCCAGGTGAGAGAAATATGGTATTGATTATGCATATAACTCTGATTAGACTTATTGCCAATATAGTATCAAACATTAATGAAGTACATATCAATCAATCAATCAATGAGGTGTAAAATATGAACACGTCTAAAGAGTTGCGTCATAAGAAGTTAGTCTAGAAACATACCAGTTTACAATCTTTGACCTTGCAGAACGCACAAGTACAAAGCGGTAAACCACCTGTGGAGTTACTTTAGGATTTTATCTCCATATGTGAACAGATCTTAGTGCTTTTACTCACCTATTCAAAAGTAAGGGTTCCTGTCTTTGGATCCATGATCTACCTCCGAAAGTTTCCCTGCAGGAGTGGGGGTGGCAGCTGTCTGCAACCTTGGGAGACCAGTTTGTCCAGCTTTCCCAGTCTCCAGCATTTAATACCATTTTGCAGGTCAATGTGTACCAAAACCAATTGCAATCATCACAACTCCTCCATATCTGGAATGCATCAATTATGCAAGCATTCAGACACTTCCTTCCGCAATTCCCAGCTTGTGTTCTTACCTCAGTACAATTCCCACCTGGTGTACTTGTCTTAGTACAAATCATACTGCCCATGTTTGAGGTATTTGTGAGTTAGAGGAAGGATGCACAACAAGATTTGACTGTATTTTGTCAATTAAGAATTATATAAGAATTATATTAAGAATACCTTTTTAGAGCTAGAACTCAGAAGCTTCAATTTATTTCAAAATAATCCTAAATAACCATAAATTATTCATAAAATCACAAAATTGATGAGGGTGGAAGGGACACTTGTAGCACCTCTGTAAGTCATCAAGCTTTACAGTCATCAACAAGAGGGGGAATAGCGCTCTTAGACTAGATTGCTCAAGTCTGTGCTGAGTCAGTTTCTAATACCTTGAACAAGGAAGACTTCACATACTCTCTGGAAAACCTCTTCAAGTGGCCAACTCTTGAAGTGGCCTAACACCTCACAATAACCTGAGTGGTATTTCTTCTGTTTCATTACTTCTTGTCCTGTCACTCAGCACAACTGAGAACAGCTTATCTCCATGTTCTTTTCACCCTCCTATAAGGTATTTAGATAAATGGTAAAATCCCTGGAGCCTTCTCTTCTTCAAGATGAGCAATGCCAGATCTCAGACTTTCCCCATAAGAGCGGTCACGTCACCAGCTTTATGGCTCTTCACTGAACTCCCTTCAGTAAGTTCATGTCTATCTTGCCAGGAGGAGTGCAGAACTGGGCCCAGAATACCAGATGTGCCTCAACAGATAGGGAAGGACTGAACCCCTTAATTTGGTGGTAAGAATCCTTCTGTAGACCAAAGGGCCATTGTTCTTTACAGTACTGCACTCAGTAGGAAAAGATAGGTCACCCAAATCTACCCAGTAGCAGAGCTACTTTCCCAATGATTAGTCCCCAGCATGTCCCTAGAACCTTTCAAATCCTATGGCAGGAATTGGTATTTCCCTGTACTATGAGCCTCCTGACAATTTCTACTTCAGTCTGTGAAGTTTCTCTGAATGGCAGAAAAAGCATCTGCTATGTCAACCAAACATTCCAATTTTGTAAATGTCATATGTAAACTTGCTGAGGGTGCACTCTGTCTCAGCATTCAGATCATTAACAAATATTTAAATTATAGTGGAGACAGTATCCACCCCTGGGGCACAGTACTGGTGAATAGCCTGCATGAAGTTCATGCCACTCATCGCAACCCTTTCGGCCCATTGGTATTAGAAAACATGTCTGATAGTCCTGTCAGTTTCCAGGCCACATCACTGTCCACTTATATGTCACATACTCAAGTGATATGTCCTTGGGGATTTTAAGGACACAGCCTCAAAACCTTTGAAAAGACAAGGTAAATAATATCTCTGCTTACCCATGAAACCAGTATCTCAGACAGCCATCACACAGGTTCTCATCTTCATAAATCCATGTTGACTATTTCCAATCACCCTCATGTCCTTCATGTGCTTGCAGGTGGCTTCCAGAATTATTTTCTCCATTACCCACACCATGGCTGAAGTGAGGCTGTGTCCTGGTTTTGGTTGGGATAGAGTTAATTTTCTTCTCCGCAGCAGGTTATGCTTTGTTATGGATTCAGTATGAGAGCAATGTTTGTAACACACTGGAGTTTTGGCTGTTGCTCAGGAATATTTCTTCTGAGTCAATGACTCTTCAGTTCCCCACGCTCTGCCAGTGAGCAGGTGCACACAAAGCCAAGAGGGAGCACAGCCAGGATGATGGACTCAAACTGGCCAAAGTGTTATTCCACAGCACAGAAAGCCACATCCAGTATAGACACTGGGGGGAGTTGTCCAGGACATTGGTCAATGGATGGTGAGAAATTATATTATGCATCATCTGTTTCTCTCAAGTTTTATTCCTTTCCTTCTTTTCCTTTCAAAGTAGTAATAATATTAATAATAGCAACAGCTACTACTGCTTAATTGAAATTATTATACTGGTTTTTATCTCAAGTCAAAAGTTTTACCTTTTTCCTATTCTCTTCCCCATCCCACCGATGGGGACTTGTGGAGTGAATGAGTGGTTGTGTGGTACTCTAGAAGCCAGGTGGGATTGTGTCAATGCAGACTTATGGATTCATAATTCCCTGAGTGCTTTTTGACCTTTTTAAACATAGAGGTAACTTTTACTGTCTTTCAATCTTGAGAAACCTCCCCCTGTCTCCATGAACTTTCACCAGCAATTCAGAGTGGCCTGGTGATGACATAAACCAGGTCCTTCAGCACTTGGGAGTGCAACTTGTCCACCCTCATGGGCTTGTGAATCTCCAATTTGCTCATGTGTCCCCTAACTTGATCTTTTTCCTCAGCTGAAACGGCAGATGGACTTTAACTTTTTTAATATTGTCTGTAGAGGCAGTGAACTTTATAAGAGGAAAAAATTTGAATTAGAATAAATTATGTTAGTATACTTTAAACCTTTCAAACAATTACTTGGTTGTGGAGAGCTTTTAAAATAGACAAAACTGTCAAATCTAGGTATACAAATCCTTAGGATAGAGAAAATCTTTAAAAATAACATCTTTGTACTCTTCAGTTAACACGCAAGTAGGATAATTCACATATAACTTCACCACCAGTGATTGAAAAGTGTCTTTTAGAAATAAAAAATCTTATTAATAGGATTACAAAATATTTTCATGTTATTTTAATCTTTTTCCCTGAAGTCTATACCACAGCTAACGTCAATGACAACAGAATTAGAGTAACAAGAACAATCTTTGAAATATTTTTTACTTCTTACCATCATATTTTTTGCTTCTCTTGTGTACCCTAAAACAAATAAATGACCAAAATTACAAGATTAGATTATTATCTTCTTTCCCTTCTGTGTCCTCAGTCTTTTTAAAAAAGTTTGTGAAGTAAAAAACATTATTCTCCTTAGGGTTGTTCCAATGCCAATGTACAATTTATCGACTCAACTAGCAGACTTAGGGAAAAAAAAAGAAATTTCTTTCAAAATTATGATCTGAAGCAAAACCCAGAGAATGTATTTAGTGAACTTTACTCTTATGAGCTGCGTATTATTTTGCTTTTTAATATTTCAGTTCACTAACTTTAATATAATTTTCCCAAGCCCACGAATCTCTCACATTATAACATAAATAAATGAAAATCCAATGACTTATTTTATTGTGGTTCTCCACACAGAACCACATCATATTCTGCAGACAGAAGAGTCTTTTGTCTTTCATAAATCAAATGTTACTTCCAATATTTTCAATCAAATCCCTAAAAGCCAAAAACAGCCTTTAAATTTGCATGAACACACTCTTCTGTGATTTTTTTTTAATGTACAATATCACATTACATATAAATTTTGTGGAAGTCAATTAAAATACAAGGGCAAAGCTGAAGTGCAAGTGTTCATTGGATATGGTCTTTCTCCTGAAGGAGATTGAGACAAAATGGATTCAGTGAATTCCTTTCCTGGTCCCAGGGCTCTCTCATTAGCAGAGAGGGCAGCACCTGTGTTTGTTAGAGAAAAGGTATGCACAAGCTGACAATAACTGATCTGCTTCAAATGTCTGGTAAGCCAAAGGCTATCAGCTTCTCCATTGGGGAAGCATGTCTTTTGCTGGTTGGGGAAGGGATTTTTCAGTGGTGCTGCACAAAACCATATTGAATAATGGTCACTCTCCGGTACTTACTTAAAGTAATGGAACAAGAACAAAATTACTTGGGTGACCTGAAACACTGGACAATATATTATCTTACAATTTTTTATACATGAATTTGCCTACTAACTGTTCAGCAGCACAGACTCCTGGCAAATACTCAGTTTTCATTTCATTCTTCATTCTGGACCCTGCCTTGTCCTATCACAAAATGTTATTCAGCATCATATTCAATGTTATTCAGCTTCATATTTCACATGAAAGCACCCAGTATTTAAAGTTTATAATACCTAAATTATGCAGTTCTTAGAGGTCTCTCTTTTACTTTAAAGAAGACTCAATCTGCTCACAGGTATCAATGCTATCTTTCCTCTGCCTACACAAATAGGACTTTGATGGGCCTTGAGATGAAGCTGTATGAGAAGCAGCTGATGTCACTTGGTCTTTTCAGCCTGGAGGAGACTGAGGGTAGACCTCATTGCAGTTACAACTTCCTCATGAGGGGAAGAGGATGAGCAGGCACTGACCTCTTCTCTCTGCTGACCAGTGACAGGACTCAAGGGAATAGCTTGAATTTTTGTCACAAGATGTTTGGGTTGGATATCAGGAGAAGGTTCTTCTCTCAGAAGGTGTTTGGGCCCTGAAACATGCTCCCCAGGAAAGTGGTCACAGCACTGAGCCTGACAGAGCTTGAGAAGCTTTTGAACAATACTCTCAGGCACCTGGTGTGACTCTTGGGAATGTTCTATGCCAAGAGCTGGGTTCCATGTTGCTTGCGGGTCCCTTCCAACTCAGCATATTCTGTGATTCTGTAAAATAGAGATGTCAATAGATACAGACTTTTATGGATACTTTTCATTTGAAAAGTATCTCTCAGATGGTTTCTAAATAATCAATTACAACTACCAAAATTTTTTCCAGCTTTATCTCTAACAGGGATTGATTCACATGATAAAAATCCTTTATTTCAAACCACAACTTTAGTATTTGAGCCATTTATTTTAAGGTTTTTATATTAAGCTTTTACATTTCCTGTCTTAGGTATTCTGATCAACAATGTGCATAAAATTAGCACTATATATATGCATGAATTTCAGCTTTACAAATTTTCTTTAGTGCCAGTCATATGCTTTTGGTACCAGAGTTTTCAGAGGTGGATGTTCAAGTGGTAGTAAATCATTGTAATTCCATCACAACAAATGTAGATACAGTGATTTACTACAGTTGTTTCAGGTCTAGAGTTATGTTATTATAAATTCAGTACCTTCTATAAAATAAAAAATTATACTAGCTTCAAATATGCACACGTTAAAGGATAATCAAGTCCCTTAATTTACACCATTTCTAATCAGTGTGTCTTCTTGCGTCTTTCCCTGGGAAATGAGAAGGAGAGGACTGAGATCCCACTTTCTCTCAAATTTGTTCTACTTTATAGAAAATAGCTAAGTGTTCAGTGAGTGGCTTGGGTGGCTGTCAGTTAATTGTGGAGAAAGAAGTTGTCTCTGTGCATTACTCTTCTATTGACAAAGAGTCCTAGTAGTAAAGAGAGATTATTATTGATAGGAGAGCTAAAAGTTGTTCATGAATATACTAAGTTGAAACAAGAAAGAAGTAACAAATACTAACCTCCATGTTATGGGTGCTTTCCTGGGGGCTGGAGCACTTCTAAGAGGACAAACTGATTCAGCCTCAAAAAGTGATGGCTCCGGGGAGAATTTATAGCATCTTCCCATACCTAAACAGGGCTTACAGGAAAGCTGGAGAGGGACTTTTCAAAAGGCCATGCAGGTGGGAATGGTTTTATAAACAGAAAAAAAGGGAGGTTTAAATAAGGAAAAAAAAATTACCCTAAGACACTGCAAAGATTTTCCAGAGAAGTTGTGAATGCCCCATCCCTGGAAGTGTTCAAAGACAGGTTAGAAGAGGCACTGAGCAACTTGGATCAGTGGAAGGTGACCCTGCCCACAGGAGGGAGGTCACAACTACATGGCCTTTATGATTCCCTTTCAATTCAGACCAGTCTAGTATTCTACAATACTGAGCTTTTCAAGGTATCTTTCTAAAACAGAAAAATTTAAGGATATGTTATATAAGAACCTATACAGAAGTAATTCTTGACTCAATTAATTGTGGAATCATGACTCATTTTCTGGTCCATCATGGCATTTGTGCCCTTCTGAACTGTTCATGTATTTTCGAGTCAGAAAGAGCAATCAGATATGATAGGTGTATTTGCATCTGTGGGAATGAAGCAAAAAGGAATTGGAAGAATAGTTTGCCCTGAAAGAGACAGTGGGAAGAAATGTTACTGTAAGGTGTTCTCTCTACTGTCTAACAAAATTCCTTCTGCTTATACAGTCAGACTCCAGACACCTCAAAAACTACAGTGGCGCACAAAGCAATATTTTTATATCACAAAGCTGCTATGTTAGACTCTTCCTATTACATTCCAGGAGTCATAATTTTTATGACCAGTGCTGAAATGTTTTCTTAAGAGAGAACCACTACATGACATCTGCTGGGTTTAACAAAATGTCAAACTGGCAGTCATCAAGAAATAAAAAGATACTTGCTTTGGGATTGCTTCTAAAAATGTGGTGAGAAAATTTTAATAATTTTAAATTCCCTGCCACTTTTTAAAGCAGAAACAGAAGCTTAATTGTCCATCATATTTATAGGATATTTACATATTCTCAAATGAAAAGCCAGGCTTACTTCATTACACTTTTAATCTGTGTTTCCTAGACTTATCTACTATATCTTTAAGCTAAATTTTGAATCTTAGTCCTTCATTCCCCTGTTATTTCTTAATTTTTCACACAGGTCTTTGGGAGAAATTTCCAGGAGACAAGAATAAAGAGTCATGAGTCTGTGTGATACACATTACTCATCTCAGAGACAAAGAGAGGTTCCCAGGAAAAAAAAAATCATGCAAACCTTGTTTGCCTCTCACATTTTAGTAGTGAACTGAATATTTACTGACATTAGAACTGAGTTATTTCCAAACCAAGCCTCTAATATACTTCACTTTCTTGGTAAACATAGTGAAATGGGGTATTTCCTACTAAACCTACTTTTATTCTATCCTTTCATTAAAATGAGTCTTTAAAGACATATTTCAGAAGAATATATATTTTAGCCTCCAAGTCCTTAATAGCATTTTTAAAGGAACTAAATTATCCCTCTATCTCACAGGATGAAGACCTAATTACTATTGGCTGGGTATTGGCAAAATAGCAGACACTGATTTTTCTCTGTACAACTCTGAATTTTAGCTCTCCATTTATCTGGTGCATGATCTTTCAGGAACAAGAAGTTATTTTTCATCAAAATTGAGGAAAAGTGGAAATAAATCTTAAAAAAATTAAACTCATTCTGCTATATTTAATTGAATATTATTTCTTCCATCCAGTAATTTTGCAGTCAAGGCTTTAAAAAAGATTTCCATAATGAAAAACACATGTATACAATTATTACACAGTTTCTCAGAAAGTTCAACAATTCCTGCTATGATGTGTGTTTCCAATTAAGCTTGGAAATATGTAACTTATTTCAAACAGATCTACATTACATTGAAAGCAAAAAAAACCTCAAAGCAAAAAAAATTACAGAAATTTTAAAAATATAATAAAAAGGGGGAAAAAAGCCCTTTTCTTAGGTGGCAGGTGATCTTAATGTGCCATTTCAATACAAAGAAAAATATCACATAAGCACGGTAGCTGGAAGGCATTTTTCAAATTGTACAATTATGAACTCACATTATGGAGGATATACTCTCATTACCACTGGAAAAGCATCAAAGTATGCTTGTTTTCTCCCTGAAATTGAACCAGTTGGAAGCTGAACTTCATAGTACATAATGAAGATAAAAACTAAAACAGAAGAGTGTTTTCTTGAATTACAGCAATCTTTAAACTGATTTTAAATGAATGTTTACAATTTGACTGAGTAAAAAAAATTGAACACATGTTTAAAGGAGCCATTTAATCAATCTTTGCTTATTTTGGCTTATTTTGTACATTTCTGGACATTACTTCTTTTAGAAAAAAAAAACTTTAGCACGTTGGTAATTTGAATTTTCATTTAAAATCCAATCCATCAAATATCACTGAAATTAGAGATGATAAACATAAAAAAAATTAGAGCAATTCTTAGAAACTAGAAAATTAGAGGAATTCTTAAAATACCTAACTTGCAAAGATAATTAATTAGATCTTTCTTTCTTTCTTTCTTTCTTTCTTTCTTTCTTTCTTTCTTTCTTTCTTTCTTTCTTTCTTTCTTTCTTTCTTTCTTTCTTTCTTTCTTTCTTTCTTTCTTTCTTTCTTTCTTTCTTTCTTTCTTTCTCTCTTTCCACCAATTCCTTCCTTCCTTCCTTCCTTCCTTCCTTCCTTCCTTCCTTCCTTCCTTCCTTCCTTCCTTCCTTCCTTCCTTCCTTCCTTCCTTCCTTCCTTCCTTCCTTCCTTCCTTCCTTCCTTCCTTCCTTCCTTCCTTCCTTCCTTCCTTCCTTCCTTCCTTCCTTCCGCCACTTCCTTCCGCCACTTCCTTCCGCCACTTCCTTCCTTCCTTCCTTCCGCCACTTCCTTCCTTCCGCCACTTCCTTCCTTCCGCCACTTCCTTCCTTCCTTCCTTCCTTCCGCCACTTCCTTCCTTCCGCCACTTCCTTCCTTCCGCCACTTCCTTCCGCCACTTCCTTCCACCACTTCTGCCACTCCGCCACTTCCGTCACTTCAGCCACTTCCTTCCTTCCTTTTCTGTGTCAGCTTTATCAGTCCATGGATTTAAATCTCTGAAACACTAAACAAAGCATTTATGGCCTATTAAGTTCCCTTCAGTCTTTTATTTTGTCTGATAATTATTCTAAAAAATTGCTTCAAGAATAATTTCCCTCATATGACTTCATAAAAGCAGTTATAAATTTTGCAATATATAATTAATGTTATATAAAATCACTATTTTTCAGAAGCAAGCTAAGGCATCAGAGAGAGCTCAAAATATATATTGACGGTACAAAAGATACTAACATTGGGATAAGAAAGCACTATTTATCTCTAGCTCTCAGTAAATACGTAACTTGAAACTGATTCTATCTGTGAATAGAAATTTTTCCCATATGAAAGGTCTTTGATTGATCCTTCAGTGTGTCCAGTAGCTAAAACTAGTTCAGCAGCAATATGTAAAGGTATCCATTCCACGAGAAGATTCCTAGTTTTTTTGATGGTTGAGGATCTTACCTGGGAAATTGCTCTCACATTTCGGTTCAGCTGCTCAACAAGATCAAAACCTACCAACTTAGAGGAGAAATGCTCGTTTCATTTATTTCACTTAATCACAAACATTCAATACAAACATTATCCCTCATGCCTGTTCAGTCAGCATAGGCAGCTACTTTCCAGAGTGCAGTTGAATTTTTAGAAAATTCAGAAGGAAAATCTTCTAGAAATTTTAATATTATTCTGGATTCAATTTAATGTATAAACCACACTGGTTTGTGTTAGGATACAGAGAATGTCACTGTCTTTTGAGTTGATTCTACACTGACAGACCCAATGACTGTGTGAAGTGACAGCCAGAGTTGTTGACATGTTACCTATGTTTTAAAATGCCCTCTTAAACCTTGTAAGTCAGGTACAGATACCCCACAATGAAAGGAGTAATAAAAATATCCCTGTTCTCACATTTGTTTTAATGTAGAAAGCCTATTTTAGTAATAGTACAAGAGCAACTCAAAACAGGAAAAGTGGGTTTAAAGAAAAAAACCATGATCAGTCTCCAAGAAAGACAGCTGAGAGTGGAGTCTAGCTTTGCCTGCATCAAATACTTATTCTATTGGTTTTGACAGTGTATTTCGTCTTGTAATCAACCATGGTCTCGTACTTTGCAGACTAATAAAATCACTGGATGCAAATCCAATACTCATACAAAAAATTCTTATGCAAACACTAATTTACACCAAACCCTTACTCTGTTGTCCAGGGGATAAAGTACAGCTCCATTGTAATTTAATCCTGACACAAAACCAAAACCTAACTTTATTGCTGAGGAGTCATATGTGAAATTATTTCCCTTTCAAATTGAGTTCTATTGTCCCATGTAGCTTTTCTTTCTTTTTTTTTCCCCCAAATGCTACCACAATAAGTTTCATCCAAAACTGAAATTCATGTGTGGTGTAGAATGTATTTGGTTACCATATTGATTAACATAAATAAAAGTGAGCTAAAGATAAAAATATCTTCTTAGGAGATATGCTAGGAAACCCAAGAGTACATAGGGAGGCTCAGGTAGAATACTGTGATTTACTTCGTAATGTCTAATGATCAATAACATATTTGGTTTAAAGAAATGGTTACAGCAAAAATTGCTTCAGAGCTGCTAAAAGGCTTTTCTGTATTTTAACCTTGTTGTATTTGCCTCCTGGTTTAGGAAGGAAGACTCAACATTTTCCCATTTAATATTTTCTTCTGTTTTGTTAAGATTATTTAGGTTACTCATTAATATCTCTGACAAATTTAGTGAAATCGTAAAAAAGTCCAAAACCTTCAGATGCAGAACTGGGAAAATTAACACATATTTGTGTGATACCAAAAATGCATATATACTTGTACCAATTCCCAGGCTAAATTAGGTTGAGACAAGTAATACAACCTTAAGACAAATGTAAAAGCTTTTCCCACACTTTTTTTTTTTTAATAAAAAGACAAAATAAACTTAGCAGAATCAAATAATCCATAAAATAGTTTGCTAATATTTAGTCTCCCAATGTCACATATGATGAAAACCCAGACAAATCAAAAACAATAATAAATTAATGATATGAGCAATTATGGCAGCAATTTGAAGTTCTGTTGGTCCCGCACATTTCATCTGTTGGCAGGCTTCTGTATAAAGAAATGTGAAAATTTGACCTAATATAGACCAATTATAAAAAGGAAGGAAAAATTTCTTGTCTGGTATAATGCTACTAAAGCAGTGACTTCAGTTTGAAATGCTGGCACTTCTGTATCTATCACAAAAGTAACCAAAAAGCTAAAGAGGCCTAAAACAAAAATGATTACCACATCTTCATAGTTTCTTCAAGAGCCTTTTCTTGTAAATCTGGTGACAGTTCTGAGTTCTGCCTCTCTGCCTTTGATCTCCAATGGTGAGGTGCTTGGATTCCCCGAGAAAGAAAACAATACAAACTTCCAGATGCATTACTCCTTAGTGAATCAAGTTTTTAACTGCATGAACTTTATATCTCTTAGGTGTATTTTCAACTTCTATTACATGAAGTACTTGTTGTTTCCCCCATATTTTCAGAACAGTCTCCTCTGCTTAATTTCGGGTTCGGGAGTGATATTGCCTGTAAAATTTTAACAAGCTCTGCAGTTTATGAATTAGGGAATGCTTTAACTGCTTGAACTGGGTTTCTTTTAGGGATTTTAGCACACTTCTAATTCTCACCCTGGAGCCATGAATTAACCTTATCAATCTGGCAGACAACCCTTGCTTCACTTACTCCAGTGATTTTAACTGTCTGGCATCCCTCTGCATTAATATTGACTGGATTTCAATCTTCACTGATTTATGATCAGATTTTTATCTTGGAAGCTGTACACAGCACCACAGCACCATTTTAGTAGCAGTTTGCAAACCCAGGCAGTCATTTGTGGTTGCAGTTTCAGCATGGTTGACATGCTGCTTCCTCACCATCAGATGTCAATGCACATGTTACATTTTGCTCTTTATCAGAACAAGAGATTTTTTCATCCAGTCTCAACTCCTCCACTGGGCACAACAAAAAGTCTGAATTATTAGACCCTGTTTCAGAAGTGTTTTATGGGTTCTACATCCTAAAATTCTTCCTGTAAAATTCTACATCCTAAAATTCTTCCTGTAAAATTCTCTCTCTCACGTCATTCCAAAGCTCTGCCTGAAGCTTTTGGACACGATCACATTTTGCAGCAAGTAGTGCTTCTTCCTGCAGTTTTTATTTTCCTCATTTAGCAGAAGGAGAAAGTTCTTCACAAATCTTGTAAAGATAGCATTATCTCATCTTCAGACTTTTGCATAACCAATCACTCACTATCCCAAGTCTTTTCATACCAGCTTCACTTCAGGAATGCAGGGCTAATAACAATTTTTTCCAGGAAGGACAAGAAAATATTTTCTTTACACTGGCCACCCAGAAGAGCCATTGTCCCATAAAGCTCTCATACAAAATCCTTCAAGGGGCAGATGGGGCAAAGTTTGCAAGAGTTCATACACAAGGAATCACCCACCTCCCACAGGAGGGAACTGTACTATTTTCAACTATTTCTGACTTTGTGTGAGAGAACACTATCATGCAATGACAAGAGAAAAATTAAGTTGTAATCTCAGATATTACAATTATCAGAGATGCTTTTGCCCAAATTAAGGTGCAAACAAGACAACGAACCAAAGCCAATAGCACAGATTTTATTTTACAGTACATATGAGGTAAAGAAAGATAGAAATAGGAAAGGGAAGAGTAGGGAGAGAAGGAGAGTGAGAGATAGATTAAGTAGAAAGACAGGCACTACCCTGTGAATCCAGAAGGATCCCATCTGTCCTGTCCCCCCTGGGCTTCTCTGTGGTGGTGGCCCTGTGAATATAGGGTTCAATGGGTTAATATACATTCAACTGTATGTGGTAACACCAAAGCACCTTCCCTGTGAGGGGGATGTTTTACACTGTCCTTTACAGCAACATTGTGGATCATGTGCAGTCTTCTTCTGGAAGGCCTCAGCAAATTGATCTGGGGGCTATGGGCTCCCCTCACCGAACCCACAGAGAGATTATTTTCAATACAGCTGCTGTGTTGGCTTTCCACATAGATACATTTTTCTCCCCTAAGCATTGTTTATTTTCCCTTAGACCTAAGATAACTGGACCACCTTTAAGATAATAGTGCCACCTTTACCTTATCTCAGGTTCCTGTCAGGCGGCTTAACTCATGGTCCAGATCCCTGGAATCCAGGAGGAATATTTAGAGGAGGAAGAAGGAAGGAGAAGAAGGAGTATCTGAATCAGTGGTGCAGACAAGCAGTTGCTTCTTTGCATAATTTGCAATAAAATTCCTTTAGTAATTTTAACAGTGTTTAAGAAAATCGTGATTTTTAAATCTCTTACACATGGCCACTAAATTCTCGATTCCTGTTTCTATTTAAAAGCTGAGGAGGTTAAAATTAATATCCTTTGCTTCTACAAATTTACTGGTTTTGCTGATGCCTTGGCTGATTTTGAATAATTTATATTTCTTGAAGAACAGAATGTTGAAGTTTTCAATTAGATTATACTAGCACACTAAAAATTGTGTTGTAGTTGAGAGGGAAGACAAAACAAAGTAAAACCACAAAATTCATAACATGCTAACAGGTCCTTCAAAAAAATATTGTTTTCATCTTTATAACTTGTAATATTCATCAGCATCTGGGACACTACAGTAAGTGAGGAAGCATTTTCATTAGGTGACTGCTGTACACAGGCAAAGGGAGAGGGGAAGGAAGAGCACTGCATGATGCTGGTGGACTAAATAAGGACAGTAGAATTACCAAAAAGTTTCAGACTCAACATCTCTGATTAAAACATGATCTTCCAGTTCTCTTTCCTGACTTCTCTTTTGCTCATATCTGTTTTGCAGACCCTTTTCTTTATCAAACTTGTAATGAAAGTGGCATTTGCACATTCCCTTGGTTTGTTTTTCAAACAAACTATGGTAGGACTATGGATATATGAGAGCTGAACTGACTAAACATGTTTATGTGGATGTGTATAAGACACACTTTCAGGCCCACATGCTTGTTCTTTACAGAAGGGTGTCTTCCCTTAATGAAATTGCTGTAGTTCACTGCAGCAATTTAATGATGCAATTTAATGAAACATAATTTATAATTATTTTTAATAAATCTTGTCACCAAATCAAGCTCTGTACTTTCAAGGAAGAATAACTACAGTAAGATTTAAGTAAATCTCAATGCAGCTTTTTGAAATCTGCCATTATACTTGCACAATTTTAGTTCATACCACAAACTTGCAGTCAAAATATACTTCTGTATTGAATCTGTAGCATGTATTACCCATTCTTTTACTTAGTTATTACACCTGAGCCTCAAATTGATTTTTCAGCAAGCAGAGCATTTTACAACAGACATTTTGTAAAGTTCCATGTGCTCGTCAATGATATGCTTAGTCATGCCAAACATAAATTTTCTTAAAATTAAAATATTTGGATTTTAAAATATTTAAGAAAAAAAAAGAAGAAGAAAAGGAGTAAAAGAAGGTGTTTTTTTTTTCTGGTCATATAAAAACATTATTCTTACCCTCCTCAAATTAGGTAAATTTTTTTGTGTGTTTACAAAAAAAATATCACTTCAGCACAAAATAATTAGAAATTCTCCAAACATTTTTTTCTCAGAAAGATCTAAAGGTATTGATAGCAAATTATTATGCAGTCCACAGAGTTTTCTGATATTTCTTTTGTATAATTGTTTTCTGAAACTATGCTAATATTTTTATGTTAAATTTGCATCTTTCCCCAATAACTTAACAATTCTAGAATTCAGAAAAGTTAAATTTACAAAGTCTACTTTCCACATTCTTCTTAGATTACTAGCACCAGAAAAAAATTTCATTGCAGAAAGGAGAGTTTGATAGCGACATGGCTAAATATATAGATGAAAATATATTCATTTTAGTGATAATGTTATATTTCATAACTTAGTAAACTAAAAGCATTGCAGGTAATAATCAGTCCTAACATCTCCCTGTGATCTTATTATAATGCTTTTACACAAAAAAACACATCTAATTGATTAACAAAAAATCATGTGAAAATCAGGGCTGGAGATGGCATTATAGTGTCTGAGCTCTCTCACTGCTTACCATGTGTGACAACCTCTATTGCATAATTAAAGGAGTAATAAATTTCAACTCATTTAATTTTGAATGAGGGCATAAAATTTTAAATGAATATCTTTGCTTTACAGATCTCAAATTTACATTTATTTCTTCTTTTAAGAATACAGCAAGTTTCTAATTCCCTAGAGTTCCATGTAATATTCCTAAAGGAGGAAACGACAGAGAAAACTGCAGCTGTTAGGCAATTAATTAGGTACAACCAAGTTTATTATCCTTTTAATTCTATTCCCTTAACTCTGATTTACCTCTGTCTCCACCTATACTCATCAGCAGTTGAAGCAAAGGTCTGCACAATATAAATCAGGGTACTCAACATAACGGTGTGCAGCTTAACATAAAATGTCCAAAAAGAACATCCTCCTGGCTCAGTAACTGACATGAAGATTAGCTGAATTAGTAACAACACATGATGAAAAAAATAGTCCCAAGGGAACTAGCTCTGCCCTGAAGGCTGCAGACTCAAAAAAAAGTCATTTTACCATCCTCTGGAAAAGATTTCAGCAGCATGAAATCACATGTACAAAGGCAGCAAGTAGTTTTAATTAGAAGGCTAGTCACTAGATATTAAAAATGAGAGCAATACTAATAATGCTTCAAACCTGAGTTATGCTTCTTTTCAATACAATAGTCTAACAACATAGTTTATTTTCATATAATATTTTCATGTTAAATATTCTTGAAAGGCTTTTCCAAACAACATGCACTAAGTAATAGTCAATATTTAGAAGGTGGTATTCAAAAGCTATTCTACTTTTTTTTCTATATATGCATTTTAATTAGAACAGAAATGCATAGCATAACATCTACCATGTGAAGTAAAATCATTCCTATCCTCTTCCCTAATCTGTATTATCCTCTATCCTCTTCCAAAATCCTATCCTCTTCCAAAATCTGTATTTCTTACTGATTTTTAATGATTGGCAAGTTTTTGGCATTTCAGGATAAGCTTCACTTTATTTGGTCCTAATTTTTGCCTATTGCATTCTTTACTGGAAGTCTCTTTGTCTGTCTGCATACTTTACTATGAAATTGTAGCGCCAGCTTGAATTTTGCTCCTGCCTTGCCATGGACCTGATCTAGTAACAACTTGCCATATAGCAGCCTGATAAGCAACCCTGTGCTGCATTGTTCTCCCTAGCCTGCCTGGTCCCAATCCAATGCCTCCATGGTGGATGCCTTTTAAGGGAACACCTCTGGAGATCTGGTTTAGCCCCATTGGGGTCCACCAACACCTGAGCAGATGTGAAGTCAAGTAACATATCACTTGCAGAAATGACATTGCAAAGTCTACATTGTGGCTCTCTATCCTAACCATTTCTTAGGTATGATCAGATAATCCAAAAACACCTGCAGGAAGCAACCTACTCTCACAAGATGTTTTGAGATGCTTTTTTGTTGCAATATGAAATAAAAAGATTTCAGCTTACATTATTATTTTCTTTCTTCTTCTCAGTCACAATCCAAATAGGTAGTGAGGGATATTAGGGATATCTTTTTCCTAGAGAGTCACATTGAAATAAAATAATATTCTCTGAAGATCTGTCTTCCTTTAGTTACCTTCCTTTTAAAAACAATAATGACAAAACTGCTTCAGTGATATCTTTTTTCTATCACCTTAGCTTTTTCTCTACCAAAAGTTACTTTTAAGGAGAAAGTTTTGAACAAGTGTAACTATTTTAAAAATATTTTAAGATAATTTAGAAGGCATGTTGCTGATTATTAGTATAATGAACTTAACATACCCAAGGGGATAAAAAATACCTCATCTCAATTGTCAGATACTCCAGCAGAATCAAGGGAGAGAGAAAGGAGACAGAAGGACAAAGGAGAAATGAGAAAAGGGGAAGTGGAAGTGGAAAAGGAAAGGAGAAAAGGGGAAGGAGGAGAAAGGGAGTGGCAAGGCAGAGCAAAAAAATAGCATATGTAGAGTTATAAACAATAAAACACAACAAAACATATATGTGTATATATAGGCAAACACATAGAAAGACATTTGAATTTTGATTAATCTGATTTCCCAAAAGACATCAGAAAACAGAAAAAAAAACTAGTCTGTTATGGTTTCACAACAGCTTTCCATGTGGTTGTTTAAGAGTACAGTTTTACAGTAATTATAGGCTCCACACATCTAGGGCAAAACTTCTCTCCCATATAAAACTTGAGTCTTCTTACACTTAGGCTAATTAAATAATGAAAAGTCGTTGATAAAAAAGGAAGTTATTTTTACACAGAAAACCACATTTTGAAACTATTTTTCCCAAGGAACAGATGGTCTTTTTGACAGGAGAATTTTTTCAGATCAGTTGTGATAGGACATGAAGTCCTTTTAAAAATGAAAACCAGTGTTTTGTATGACAACACACAGAGGTCTAAGCCTAAAATTACTAGACAAAATAAGTAATATTAAAAACAAGAAAAATAACTGGAAACACTGAGAGGAATCATGCTTCTCAGTAGGCATCAGATTGTGAAGAATAACTGAAAGGTTGACAAATAAACAAAAGTAGGATATAAAAGCAAAATTTACAGTAGGTATATCATTCAAAACCATGTTGGGAATGCGGGAACTGAATGTTTTTGATGTTTATTTTTATTCACTTCTAAAGCAAGACAAGAAGATAAATCATCATCAAAGCACATTCACCATGATTCACCTCAAAACTCCCTACCAAATGTTGAGAAAAGTAGTATCCATTTTAAAAGACTATATGTTCCCCAGAAAATTAGTGTGCAGATTACTACCATCAGTAACAATGTATTAATGATAGACATACACTGATTTGAATGGGAAAATAAACTTTCTCAATGAGCATTAAACTGACAAAGTTTAGTAAGACAAAAGAAAAAACATAGCAGTATAGCAGTAAGTAACTTACTTCAGTTTTCTTGAGCTTTTCATCTTTGTTTTAAAAGGATCAGGTTAAAGAACAGAACTAATTTAAAATAAATTTTTTCATAGTAGTTCAGTATCTAGGGAGGTAAAGGATGTCAGAAGCATGGCCACCTTCACCAGCCACTCCAGCCTGGGTAACCCCTCACTCTGGCTGCAGGACTTGGCTGCCCCTTTTCTGGGTGTAAAAGCATTCAAAGGTGCAGCTGCACCCTGGAGAGATGCACAGAGGCTGGCCAACATGGGCATGGTGAGCCTTCAGCAACACACAGGTACAGGACTCACATAAAGCACAGGCACAGATGGCCTCCTCCTCCTCCTCCTGAAGTTTCTTGATAACCACACATCTAGTGTGAGTGGCAAGGTTTGTTTATTATCATAACAAAATGTGTGTTTTGTGAGGTCTCTGCATGTTGTGGTTTTGACTTCATGCTTTTGCCCTTATTTCCCATTTGCTAGAGATTCCTATAAGATCTTGAAACAATCATCCTCCCACGTCTCTCCCACACTTTTATTAATGAGCCTGCCTGACCAGGCCTGATTCTCATCATTGCATCTTTCATCATTTGTCTGTCTTGTTTCCAGGCACAGCCTCACACGCACTCCTCTCCTTAGCCTGGCACAAGCAGGAAATTTTTTAAGCTGTCAAATACCTGCACTATTCTAGAACTCCATCTTCTTGACTATAAATAAACACAACTGTACATCAAGTACAAAACAGAATGCACCTCTGTTGTATTCTGGCACTTGGTCTAAGAAACATTATTCCACCTGTAGTAGATACAATATTCAGAAAGATGGCATATCATTAAGTTATAATGACATTGATATGCACATCCTGGTGTAACTACTGTGCTTCAATGTACTGTACCCACATAAAGTCCCTGCTGGAGTATATTTCACCAGATATTTATATATTTTCTTGGACTTATGCAGTGCCATAACAGAATGCAACAAAGACTAAATACTTCAGTAGAGATTTTGATAATATATTAGGAACAAAAATAGATTGGTTAAGGCTCTGCACAACCAGATCTCATCTGACACAGCTTTCATTGGATCATGGATGTCCAGAAGTTGCCTCCAAGAGAAAATATAGTTTGATTCTGCCTGATGCCTGATTGCACTCCATACTAGAAAAAGTTGTTAAGCAGTTTATCTTGTAATTGACTGGCTAATGTTTACAATGTCAGGTTCTCTCCAATAATCTCAGTGGTTGGCATAGACAGTCACAATTTAGACTGTCTTTCTCTTCTAAGTGTTGCTTGGGAGTTATGTGTGTTATGAAAGGTAAACTGAAAAAAGTGTAATTTTTCAGGGCCATAGTAATTTCTAATTCCACTGTGAGTCTAAGCAATTTCTATTAAACAACTTTAGCTTTAGCTTATTCTCCAGCTGGTTTTGGACCAAAGATTCATTACTATTCCTCCCAAATATAACTTTCCCACTTTGCATGTGGTTACCTGAACAAAGTAAGACCAGATAAGCAAAGCCATCTTGTGTTCTACAGTTTAAAAATAATTAAAAATGAAAGCTTATTTATGAAACAGATTTCTAGTATTACCTAGGGAATTATGAGCATGTTAAATAGGTCATTAAATCATACACAAGGAAAGACAGGTATACATTTCAGAGCAATAATTTTTTTCATGTAGAATTGTTAAACAAGAATCCTCTGTGAACAGATTTCTATCAATAATACAGAAGGGTAATCTCCTGCAGTAACCATTGCAGCAACTATCTCACATTGGTCTCTTTTCATGGGGGTGAAAATTCTCTTGATTGTAAGGAGATAAAACTACAGGTAAGCTAAAGCTAATGTTAAATAACAAATTAACTAGGACCAGGGGATTTAAAAACTTCAGGCAATTATATTTAATTCTATGTGGTAGGGCAAGGTTTTTGATCCCTGGATCAAAGGTAGTTAAAAGAGCTACTTATCACAGTAGAAAAGAAACAAAGGATGAGATGATACTTCTAGTGCTTCTTTGGGCTATCACTCAGGAAAGGAGGGGGAGACTGGAGAAAGATATGGTTCATTACTGCAATTTGAAAACTAAAAATTTAAAATGGCTCCTTCTTCATCTCAGGTACATAATCCAACAATAATTGCAAGGAAGCAGGTCAATGAATATCAGGTGTAAGAGGAGAAGCACAAGATATCTTGTCATAATATGAAATCCTACTTTTCATTCTAAATTCCTCCATCTTATCACACCCATACTTAAATATAAAATTAAACCTGATTTCTTTTTCTGTGAAAGTCTTGGAAATAGAGTTTGTTAAAGTGCACAACACCAGTAACTAATAGGAGAAAAAAACCCCAAAATTATTTGGTGTAGCCTTAAAATATACAAGAAAGGGAAAAAAATCACATAGGATGGTCACCCCAACGTATGTTACAAAGAATTCATATTAGATGAAATCTCATTTGATAGAAAAGAGATTTTGATTAATCCTCTGTGTCAAATTCAGGCTTATAATTGATATATGCAGTTTAGCAACATTACAGAAGCCTGGAATATTTCAAAAGGAAAATGTTGAGGTATGTCATGGAAACTGTAGTATTTATCCTCAAGCTCTCCACCCATCTCTGCAGGCCAGTCCCTTGTCTCATTGTAACATCTGCTTAGAAACTTGGTTTTAAGTCTAATTAAGGGATAATGGTTCTATAATAAAAGACATATCATTCACTTCATGGAAATATTTCTTTCATAGAAAAAAATGGTGAAGTGTTCCTAATAATTTCAGTTTTATTGTACAAGTAGAGAAGGCAGAGATAGCATGTATTTCATTAAAGTGCTTATTTCTAGAGATTTTTAAAGTTGTGGAAAAATCTAAAGCATTTCACAGCAATTAATTTAGTGAAAGAAAATTTTATACAGTAAATGTTTGCACTTTACATATATTGATTCTGTTCATGTTAAATATATGAATTAAATGTACCATGCCAAAAGTCTGACTGCTAAATTACATTTTGTAGGAGAAGCTGTAATTATGTCTTTCCTTTTTATTAATAACTACATGTGTTACTGAAATGAAACCAAAAGAAATTGTAGGAGCTATATATAAAGCAGATTAATTTAACTCTAGGTCTCTTTTGTTTCTCAGTATTTAACAATGGCAACACTCCTACCCAGCTGTGACTATAAACTTTCAAGAAATTTGTTTCATTGCCTACTCTCTACATGAAGTAAAAGTTGTCATTATTTGCAGACTATGACATTTTTTGAAGATTATTTTTGGGGATATAGAGAAAAAAGAGTGTGCCCAGAAACACAAACCGCCTTGGTATTTCACACTGACATGAATTAATGAACCTCCAACAATGGGAAATTTAATATGTTCAGAGTTGAATGTAATTGCTAAGTGGTTGCTTAGTAGAATACCAACATATTTCTTCCCTCCATCCTCCTCCTTTTTTACTCGATGATATGGTAATTATTAGTCTCTTGAAGAGTTTGGGAAAAAATACGTGCTGCTTAATGGACCTTTAAGCACCTTAACATACTCAAATTAGAGATAATACAGTTGCATTTAGTAATGATGTGCACGTATGAAAAACAGTATGTCCATAACAAGATAGATGTTTTTTATCCTCTAGCAATCTGAAGATGTCATAAGAGGATAAGACACAGAAATATTTTATTCAACTGAGTGCTAATGGGAATTCCACCATCCTAAACTGATTTTAAATTATTCAATCTTAGATTTTCTAACCTTCATCCTGAGATTTTATTCATGAAAATGGACCTATTGCAGCACTGTTACTGTTTGGAGAAAAAACCCCAGCAAAAAAAAACCCCAAAATTAAAATAAAAATAGTACTAATCAAACAAGTGACAAACAAAACATATTTAATTAAGAAAAATTAAAATCACCAGGAAAAATATCATTGTCTCCATTAAATACTGCAGTTAGAATATAAACTTTAATGCCAGAAGATTCAAGAAGAAAATATGAATGTATCATGTAAACTGATGAGGAAATATTTTAGACTAAATAGTCTGAACATCAGAACATTGTCAAGAATATGAGTATTACAATCCACAGTCTGTTTTTTAAATAGAATTAATCTTATGGGAAAATATGCAACAATTACAATTTAGTAATGATGAACTCAGTTTTTCATTGTGAGATTGGAATTTTCAACTACCAGTTACTTCAGGATAATTCAATTTGTTTGCTATTACCATGGTAGAGCTTCATTATCTTGGGCCATTCTGTTTAATATGTCTCATCTGTATGAAGGAATAGAGTGCATCCTCAGGAAGTTCAGAGATTTAGCTGGATGGGACCTGCTGGAGGGCAGGAAGGCTCTGCAGAGGGATCTGGACAGGCTGGATTGATGGGCCAAGGGCAAAGGTGTGAGGTTCAATAAGGCCAAGTGTCAGGTCCTGCCCTTGGGTCGCAACAACTCCATGCAGTGCTGCAGAGTGGGGAAAGCTACCCAGTGGAAAAGGACGATGCTGGTTGACAAAGGACTAAACATGAGCCAGGGTGTGCCCAGGTGGCCAAGAAGGCCAATGGCATCCTGGCCTGGCTCAGACTGTCCCTCTGTTTTGGGCACTGGTCACACCTGGAGCTCTGTGTCCTGTTCTGGGCTGCTCATGAGAGAAGTTGAAGTGCTGGAGCATGTCCAGAGGCAGGTCAAAGAGATGATGAAGTGTCTAGACCAGAATCCTTGTGAGGAGGAACTGAAGGAGCTTGGGTCATTCAAGGAAGGAAGGCTGAGGAGATCTCATGGATTTCTACCTGAAAGGAGGTTGTGGTGAGACAGGTGTCAGTCTCTCCTTCCAAATAACAAGAGATTGGACAAGGTTTAGATTGCATTTAGATTTACCTAAAGGGTTGTCAAGAACTGGAGCAGTCTGTCCAGGGCTGTGGTTGAGTCACCATCCCTGAAAGTCTTTAAAAGACATGTAGACACGGTGCTTAGGATCACAGTTCAGTGGCAGACCTGACAGTGTTAGGCTAACTTAATAATCTTAGAGGTCTTTTCTAGTATAAAAGATTCTATTCTATAGTTCTAACATGTACAGAGAAAAAAGTGTAAACTGAGAAGATATTTCTTTAAGTACCATAATTAGCCAGCTAACAGCTCTCCAGATTTAATCTGAGTTTACTTTTAATTACAGGAATCAAAACTTTGTCAGAGAGGAAAAATGCTGAAAGTTATATTTAATCCTTCTGTTGGGGAAAACACAGCATTCCTGCTGTGCTCTAACTTCAATCTCAGTTGAAAGTGGAGTTATAAAGTAACTGGTGTTACCCTGCTTTACATGTATTTATTTCTTGCAACTTATTCCTTCCAAAAAGAATTTTCTCAGACTTTTACAGTAAGTCATACCTATTTATTACGTTAGATTTCTTTACATCTTGCATTTGAACTGTATTTCATGCTGTGGAGCTTGGTGATTTTTTCAATTATCATGTAAAACAATATTGTAAGCATAAAGAAGCAGAAGCTACTATCAACAGTCTTTCAAAATCATGTCTATTAATACAAAGTGGCCTAACATGAAAATATCTAGTGGCTTCATAAACAAAAAGAAAAAAAAGATAAAAAAGATAGTTGAATAAGTCAAACTAATTAAAACCAGAGAAGTCACACTGCTTTTAAAGAGAACTTGGCAGGCAAAATTTGTAAGCACAAAATATAGCACAGTGCTGAAAATTGGAAATGGGGCTGTCAGAACAGCCTTCTTAAGGAAATTAAGGCTGATAAAAACTAACACAGAAGCAAAAATAAAAAATTTTAAAAAAACCTTTTAAAAATCATAGAAATCCTTTCAATGAGAACATACTTAATCACTTTTTCTAGCTGGAATAAATAGAAAAACTCAAGTGAAAAGTATTTCCAGTCAAGGTTCCACTCACACTATCTAATCATATTATTTTTATCTCTACTTTAGAAAATACAGGATTCCAAACTGTTCATTTTTCTAAGCCCCTTTTCTTCATAGCCACCTTATCCACATCTGTTACTTTCCTCATTGTGTTTTCTGTCCAGTTCACAGAGAAAGGTTAAACACAGGTCACAGAACACACTGATCTCTATTGTATTAGTCATTATTAGAAAACCAGAAAAGCACAGGAAGAACAAATGCCTTCATTCATTTTTCCAGCCGTGCAGCACTAAGAGTTTCATGCGAGGGAGTTCAACTCTTTCCTTCTAGCCCTGTACCAACCTTCCCAATTGGAAATGCAACCTGCTCACAAAGCTGAATCTAGACTATATTTTGATGAACAGCTGTGGGAGGAGGGGATAGGGAAGATGGGACGGGAGCGCCCTGGAAGGACTCTACCATATAAACATCAATCACCTGTAGTCCACTCCTTCCCTTCTGGAATCTTCTCTGTTCCTCACTCCCCCACTGGACCTCGCCACAAGACCACAGTCTCCCCACATTCCTATAGTTGTACCCCTATTATCCCACCTTGTCCCCTCCTCTGAGCCCTTTCCCCACCGGTTGATTTGTACCCCGACCCTACCTACCTTCTCCCCTTTATAAACCCCGGTCCCACCCCGGTTCAGGGCTCAAGCTCACCCTGACACTGGCTCTGTTCAACTGCGGTTGCACCCCTGCTTTCACTCCCTCCTTGAACCGTCGGACCATCCGCTAATAAACCCAGTTGGATCTGCACCGGAGCCTCGAGTCCTCCTTCTCCCTGGCCGTGCGTTCGATATACATCTGGGACTGCACACATGGTGGAAGAGGTCGGGCCGCTCCTACGGGACCCACCAGGGATCTGGGTCTGCCCGCACCCACACAGGACGTTCCCCTGCGAGGGGAACAACCCAGCAAACAGCAGGAGTGGTAGCTACTGTTTTCAAAGTAAATCTATTTAAATCCTTTCTGCTCAAAATATTCTTGGATACTTAGTGTTGACTGCTGGCGTTAAAGCACCTGAATAGCCACCAATTGTCATATGCTACAAACATAAAGATATACTCAAAAGTAAGACACATAGACTTAATTTTGCTCTTTGAGTTTGTTTGAATTTCATACCTCATACCAAATACTTAAAAGTTTGGTTAAGTCTTTCTTTTAAAAGCTCCTAACTTAAAGTACCTTAGATTCTCTGGGTTTAAATCGCAATGGACCAGTGGAACACTGAAATAGTAATTCTATAGTGCAAGTCCTCAGAAACAACAAAACCTATTTTAACAGTGCAATTTTTAAGATTTTTTAAATTGTGGGAATATAGATATAGAAGGCTTTATCCACTGCAGTATTCAGTCAATTTATGTCAGCACATACTTGACTTTGCTTTGATCTCTTCAATCTGCAGTTTTAGTCCTTTTTCTTATCCATTAAGTATCTAAACCATTCTTTCATTCACTTATTTTATTCCTGCCCACTGCATCTTACTTATTTAAGAAAATGGCTACAGGACTTTTTTTTAGATATGTGCAAATACACATTTCATTAATATTAACAATAATTTGATCCAACTTTTAAAGGAAGAATTATATCAAAATTTACAAATTACTTGAGGGCTGTCATCAGAAGTCATATAACAGAAAAACCCTCACATTATTTACTTATTAAACATTAGTCAGATAAAAAGAAAAATGGTTTGGTTGAAATTAAGCATCAGTATGTGGGGTCATGCCAGAGGAAAGAAAAATAAAGTGATTTCCAAATCCTAGCACAGATTACTAAATCATTAAGAAAAATACAAACATCTCTCTGGCACCTAATAATTGTTTAAAGGTTTTAATGCATATTTCTGTTAATGCTTTTGCTTTGCATATGGTTTCAGGACAATCTCTAATAACAAAAGCTGTTTCTATTACTGTTCTTAGCATAATAGTTTTGCAAGTTCACTACTATAAAGATACTACCAATACTTGCAGCAAAGATTTAAAAATGAGAAATTCCTGTGGAATTTACAAACAGGCCCACATGCAACCTTTCCACTTTACATGGCTGTAATTTTTTTCTGGATCCTAGATAATTTTCTTTTCTACTCTCCAGGGTATGCAAAAAATAAGTTCCGTAAATAAGGAAATTTAATATTCATTTTCATTGTTCTCATTCATGGCAATATTCTATTTGTACATTCAAATGTCCAAAATAGGATTATAGGTATTATTTCTTGCATTTTTTCCAAGTCACCTATCAGCTGCTAATGTATTTCTGCATTGCCTGTCAGTGTGGACAGTGATCAATCTCACTTCACAGTGCTGCAGTGGATTCCCCAAGTCTGTTTTGCTACCATGTTCCCTTGGGTATTATAGGACACAAGTATTCCTCTGCTTATCTTATGAATTCATATCCTAGATTTTGCTTCCATCCCAACTTTTCCTCTATTTTATTTTCAATTTCCTCTTTTTACGTTGTTATTCTACTAAAAAACTTTTCTTCAACCTTTATAAAAGGTGATGAGCAGTGACACCCCCACCACATATGTGACAAAATTTCTACTCAAAGTCACTTGTAAAGCTGTATGACTGTGAAAGCAGACAATACTGGTGCCTACTGTAATCTCCTGTGCTGAGTTTGCTGTCAGCTTTTCTGTGACAAGTTAAGGTCAGCTCCTTCTTTAAAATAAATTAACAGATAATAAAAACACAGCATGAGCCAACTCGAAAGCTGGAATAAAAGTATCTGGTGTTTCGATGACAATGGCAATGCTAGTTCAGCTTGGCCTGAAGACCTAAATCACAAGTCTCTATTTAACCTGCACCTGTAGGGATCAGAGCCCCGGACTACTGGGGGGCTCTACATGGAGAGCCAATAAAATGTCTCCAATGGATGGGAGACTGCTCAGACTGCATATTGTATTCATCTGCAGGAGAGCTTTCAGAAATTTGAAAAAGTTTTCTGCCATTTTGAGCATTTTAGGGGATCAAATACTTGTCCTAAACTTCAAATGAGTGTTAACTTGCAGGTGTCCAGTATTGTCTGGTGTGAAGTACAGAAGCTGTATAGTTTTACATGGCTTTGCAAGGTAGGGCTGGACTTCAGTTGTCTCCTCTCAGGACACAGGCCAGGAGACAGTTGAGCTACCACACACCTCTAGCCAGGTGTCCTTGTGGTCTCTAGGACAGTTTTTCTGTTATCTGTGAAAGGTGTGGAAGAAGAATTAAATTTCTACCTTTGGTTATCTTCTAAGTTCTTAAAGCACAAAATAACCATGACTTAGCTCTCTTTATCTTCTGTAATATGAAAACTGACACCAGACATCCATACTAAGCCAGTTAAACTTGTGATGCATGTAAAACAATGTGAAATTCTGATAAAAGACTTGAAATAACCCCATTCTAAAGTTGAGTTAGTTTTCCCAAACTAACCAATTCAGAAAAAGCAAGGATTGGTCTTTTTCTGCTCTTTTTCACCCTTATCCTAATAGCATGCTCTATTTGATATTTTTCCTCAATAAAAAGGTAATGCCTTATACTTTTTTATTTTTTTTAATAATTTGAAACTGTGGCTAGAGAACCATTTTGCTAGGTTCCATTAGAACTGCTGAACATAAAAATTGGTATGCATTGGGTTCAGGTACCCATGCTCTGGCAGGGCAAACTACTGGTGTGGCCTCTATGAGGAGATATAAATCTCTCCAGATTGTTTCAGCTGGCTCCAAAACAGACACCCTGCTCAGCAAGGCTGAGTCCATCAGTCATGCTTTTGGTGCTTCTGCAAATTATGTTTAAGAAGTGCAAATATTGCTGCAGAGATGTATGAGAGAGGAGTGAGAACATATAACAGCAACAGCTGTGCAGACACCAAGGCCAGTGAAGAAGGAGCAGGAGGAGGTACTCCAGGCAGTGACACAGAGATGTGCTGACCTATTGAGTCCCCTACATATGTCTTTTTTTCTCACTATCCTACTCTTCTTTTTTGAAGGCAATAAGCTGAAACAATTTTACCTATGCCAAATCTGTTTTTATCATGATGGTAAATGATGAATGGTATTCTTTGTCCTTTTTTCGACCTACAAGAATTTTCATCTTATTTTTTCACCCTGTCTTAATGAGGAGAGGAAATGAGAGCACAGTTTGCCAAGCAAGAGAGACAAGATGAACCCACTGTAACTTGGTCATAAGTAGATGAATAACTTCCTGAGAAGAAAGAAAATATATTTTTCTTGGAAACCTATTCTGCTATTATTGTATGTGAGTGTTTGTTTTTCCCAAGTGGATGTAGCAAATGAAAGATTAATAATTATGTGTGATAACTGAAGGCATTTTTGAGCTTCAGTGACCTAAGATCACTTCAGGTTTGTGCAATTTTAATATTGTGCTGTCTGCCAAATAGGAGTATTTTTTCATCATTAATGTGATTGGAGATTACAGTTTTCTCATTCATGAAGCTTTGATTTCACTAATTAACTGTTCTCTGAAATACTGGGTGGTTCTTTTTAAGCCTCCCTTCTCAAGGTTTTAAAATTCTCAGCATGTCTGATTATTTCAACTGTGTGTCTATAAAAACCCATCCTCAAGTATTCATGTTGGAAACCATTAATAATTAAAAAAAAATCTGACAAAGCAAACAGAAAAATACGTAGTGATCACTTTCATTCTGTCAGTACTGAAATAATAAATAATTCTTGCACACTCAAATACCTGAGAAATGTGTTTTTTTCTAAAATGAAGGACACTTACTTTTTTTCCATAGAAACAAGTGAAACTGAGAGGTAGTTACTACCTCTGAAAAGTGTATAAGTGTTAACATAGTGGATAAAAGAAAATGTGCTTTAGTGTGTACCCTATCCTTAATGAGAGAAAGTAGTGAATTAGGAGTGAAAAACGTAATATTTTTCCAGCAATCATAACTACTGGAGCTTTCTGACCTGAAGACTGTATCTGGACTGTTATCTTCCATAACATTCAAAAATTATATTTTCCAAGAGATCTCCAAGTCTAATTATTTTGTTGCCCCTGCAGCAACTGTAGCATAGGTGCCCACTGCCACTGCATGTGCTGATGTTGGAAGGTGAGGAAAATTTCTGTGGGTTTGGTCAATGTTTGCTGCTCTGTAATAGTTCAGATTCTTCTTTTTTCCCACTGTGAGAAATAGTGAATAAACGTACCTTCCCTCTGTTTCCACAGAATTTTCATTTTTGTCAACCTTTGTTTTAAATCTCCTAACAGACTTCCTTAAATGAAGAATCCCAGTTTGCTGAAGTTTTTTTCATACAGGAGATCCATCTTGCTGATTTTTTTTCTTTAATTCATGAAATGAATATACTTCATTTCATGGTGTCAGGAACTGAAAATTAGAACCCTCTTACCAATTACCTGACAACTTTTAGTCAAATACTTTTACTTGTGTAAAAGAAATATTTTCTTCTTCATCAGTTTAGCAGTAAATTAGGAGAGACTAAATTTCTGTTGGGTTTTTGTTTGTTTTTTTTTTTTTTTCAGGTTTGTTTTTGGGGTTTTTTTGGGTTTTTTTAGGTTTTTTGGGTTTTTTGGGTTTGGTGGTTTTTTTTTTTTGTGGGTTTCTTTTCTGGATATCTGAATTATTTTTGAATTATTTTTCCCTTTAAATGAAATCAGGCCTCCTTTAATTTTTGAAACAGTTTTGCCCAAAGTTCATTTTCTTGAAACAAAAACAAATGAGAGGAAAAAAAGGGTAGTGGAGGATAGTGTGCTTGTGCTGCACAGTCTTTTTAAATCAGATTAAAAAAATCACTTTATCCACTTTATCCAAGTTGAGGGTCCATGTAGGACCCTAAACTTCCTTCAATACTGTTTAGTTTCCTCAAAACCACCAGCACCAGCCACAGGCTAACAGTTTCAGCTCTAAACACTCTACCCTAGGCAAAGAGGGTGATGTTGAAGGAATTAAAACTTTTGCAGGAAATAGTGGATGCAGTCTGGACTTTTTTCAAGAAGTTATTGCTAAATCTTACGCTGTCATGTGCACATAGACAAAAGGCTGAATTACAGCAGAGGTCTTAAGGAACTGAAACTGAAAAGACAAGCACAAATGTCAAGGCTGATTTAAAAGCAGACACTGTCATAGTGTGAGGCGGAAATTTAAGGGGAGAAATGTATAATAAAGCCAAGGGGAATGCAAAGGAGATGTTCAGAGGATGATGTGGGTCTGCACAGGAGGGATTGACAGATAGGAAGGCTGCCTTGCCTCCTGGACTGTTAGGAGGTGGATGAAAGAAGACAAAGAGCAGAAGAAAGAGTTTTGTACTTCACGTAGGATATCAATTAAATCTGCACTGATAATTTCTTCCACAGTTCAACAGATATTTGTTACTATCTATACTGACTCAAATGAAACTGTAAAATTTACCCTTTTTGTTTTTCACAGCTGACCTGACCCTGCAGATATTTTGATGCTCAAAGAACTGAAGCCAGCTGAAATCATTGAAAAAGAGTGTATAGAGCTCAGGCTGCTGTCTACAGAGTCAGGATATATAAGGCTGAATAGCAATAGCAGCTTCGTCCATTTTTGGAATAATATATGTACATATTGAGTGATATGGAGTACATATTTGCTCACAGATGATCCCTGAATTTATTGTAAATGAGAGAACAGTTCCTAGTCACAATACTAAGTGGTGAATTTTCATGTAGTTCTCAGTTCTAATCCCCATAATATTCTAATGCCTTAGAACATCAGAAGTAAACCCTCTCTTATTATATATGCCAATTAAGAGTGAAATTTTTAGGGATCAAATTGAAATTGTATGTCTCACAGGTTAATTTTGTTAGAGTCGTGTTGACTTTTTGTATGTACCCGGTAATTCTTTAATTGGCCATGCATTAACAAATTATTTGACTGACAAAAATTACAAGTAAAAAACACAGAAAAACACAGGTTCATTAAAGAGACATTTTCTCTACTCAGTCCTTTGTGAGATAAATCTTTTCATGTCAAGGAGGTCTGTAATTCTTTTTACTCACTTTTTCCAGTGAGACACACATTTCTGAAGATCAGTGCACGGAGAACAGCTATGTTTTACTCACAAAGTCTAAAAATGCATTCAATTATATGTATTTATATGAGGGTGGTCTAACATATATTTTGATGGCTAGCAGTTTTAAAAACAGCTAATTTTTTCATGAATGAAAATTTCTGTGATCACCATGTGATGTTAATGTTTGAGTACTATAAACATTAAAAAAATCATGTTTATTTGGCAGGAGAATTTTCTGGAAAAGAACACTTAAAAAAATCATTGTGGAAGAACAAACAAACAAGCAAACAAACAAATAAACAAAAGAGACTCAAACAAAAAGACCCTTTGAAGCTGTTAAAAGATGTGTGAAAATGAGGGGAAAATACAAGCAACCAGAATTAGGATAGCAAGTCCTTATCTTAAGGATTTTTACCTTTATAGTAGGTAGGTACAATACTTTATTGTATACTACTGACCTCATATCTGTTCTGAAAGCACTAGTTATGATAGTAAAATAATAGATTTCATTTAGAATGAGGAAAAACTGGAGCTATTTTCATGTTTTCTTCATAGAGGAAAATTCAAATCAATATGCATTTTTAACAAAAAAAAGTTTGTATTTTTTGAATGTATGGGTCATGTATACAAACAAGGACAAAGCACAGCTATGGATTCCAGATTTGGCAGGTACTCTTGCAAAACACATTATCATTGTAAAGGATGTTTTCATGTTTATTTTGTTATCTTATTTACCTTTTAAGAAGAAAAGTGTTTTGCATAGGAATGAGCTCATTGATGCTGTTATGTAGAGCACTGCATAATATCTTCTAGATCCCTCTGTTCTGTCACAGAGAGTAATCCTTTGCTGCTAAAGGGACTTGCGTTATTCAATATAATTAAGAAGGACTCAAAAATGCACAATTATAACTAAGGATTCCTTCCTCTTCACTAGCAGGAGTGGAAACTGAATTATTTTTCTTGAGATTCTGTCTGATTTTTTTCCCTTTTTCCTCATGGCTTCCTGCAGATGATGACCAACTACACTTATGATGCACTGATTTGTGTTCTGTGGTATAGGGAACACTATATACTGACTGGCAAATTAAGAAACATCATTGCCAGGACCCATTCAATTACATTTTTCAGAGCTCACTGGGAGGTAAGGAACTTTGGGGGAATAATCACTTATGCTCTGTCTTGGTGTGCTGATGGAAATAAATATAGCCATTCTGTTTAGTAAGGAAAATGAGCATCCTTCATGACTTTTCCAATAAATGATTTGAATGAGACTCTGGGCTGATAGAAAGCAGAGTGAAAGATCAGCTGAAGAATTCAGTTCTGTCAGGTGCTTGGATATTTTGCAATTCAACCCCAGAAGCCTTACTCTACTATTATTACTAAGAATTCAGAAATATGTCAGATACCAGTTGTTGAATTTCTCTCTATGTAAGAAAGAAGAGTAGGAGTAATCTCATTTAAATAAAACCTTGGCTGTTGTTGAAATCTTAAGGTACTTTCAGCTGAAGTCTTTCTCTTAATTTTCATGCAATAACATTTTTTAAGCCTTTATAAATCTATTATTATTTCAATTGTTCTTAAAGGTTCTGAATCACTGATATATATTAATAGGATTCTAGGTTTTGTTCTAGTGATAATAATGAGCTGGGAACCTCAGGAACAGAAATTACTTCCTCAACAAAATTTGCAATATAAAAAAAGAGAATCTTACTGTAATCAAAATTAAATTATGGCTTCCACACATATACAAAGTACCTGCCAGAACTGAGACTTCCTCTGAACTTCAAAGGCTCTTTGATGTCATACTGGTAACATTCAAACAAATGGTTTAACATAACAAGAAGGAATCAGAATCCAAGAAAAGTGTGGAGAACTGCTAGAGAAATTTCAAAAGTGACAGAGCTATGGACAGAGTTTACCATACTGGTAAACATTAGGCTTCATCAATTTAAGGTTTATACTTTGTAAGGTTCTGTGACATCTCTTCTCCCCACATCAACTTCTGCAAAAACTAAAGGAGTTAATACTTGCCTGATTGTAGTGTGTTAGGAAATACATCTCACAGTAGGACAGATAGGGTGTGCAAATATCTGTTAGCAGTAACACTGGTAATGATTGGGATTGCTCTCAGGCTTCTGATCTTGCTGATACAAAGCAGTGGTTGGGGAAGTATTTTTTTTATTTTTTTTTAATTTGGTAACTGTCTCTGGGAATTACTAACATAAAGCAGCATTGTTTGAATTGTGACAGACAAATAAATACAATAGTCCAAATAAATACAAGTTTTTAGGTTTTTATATTTTAGAATGCCATTCCAAATGAGCATGTCCTATCTTTCTTGTCAGTATTAAACTGTTGCACAAATAAAACATGTTAAAATTTTATACATAGTTTTGTGAAAAAACACTATTTTTACTACCTAAAACCCCAATAAAATCTAATTTTCTCATTCTGTAATGTATATTCAGTAATATTTTGATGTTAACTTAAATAAACAAATTAAGTCTTAAGCAGTTCTCAGTCTCTTTTTTTTGCCTTGTGCAACTTTTATTTATTTTTCTATTGACTATGTAAGACTTTCATCAAAAAAAGAAATCTGACTCTACTTCAAACAGAATTTTAAAATTTAATATCAAAAGATCTGATTGATCTGTTTTCAAATTACTGTATTTTTTACATGCTTATGTAGACTCTGTGTGCTTTACCTGGACAAGGTGAAGCATAAAACCAGAACCCCAATAGTGATAGATATTTTCCTTTCTGTACTAAATCTCTCTCTGTGAGGTGTTGTGATTTTTTCAGCTTGAATGACCTTGCTCAACAGCTTGCACTGTAAATGACTCTGCATTGCCAAATCCAGGATCTGTTTCAGAGAAACTGAGATATAATCAGATTTTAATTCTCTACTGAACTGAACAACATCAGCTGTCATTAAGGTATCATAAAACTCATTGTACCATCTTTGACAGAAATGTGAGTGGTATAATAGTTAAGGAGTCTGGTTTGATTTCAGGCAGGTGCAGGTATAATTTAATTTTCTGCATCCACTAAAATCACAATGCCAGTTACAATTTTTCCCTGTAAAACCTTTCTGGTTTTCTAATAAAAAATATAGTATTGCATAGTACAGTTAGTAATATTTTTGGTTGCAGGCCATCTCCAGCTGTGTGTATCTACATATGATTGGGGAAGATAAAAATTTCCATGACAGTTTAGCATTTCTTCTATGCAACATCCATTTTTTATCAGAAGACAGGTGAAAGAACTTGATGGGGCAATTTAGAACTGCATAACCTATCATTAATTTATTAGCTAAGTGACTTAAACAGAATGAACCACAGAGTGGTATAGTCAGGATGTTGCTGAACCCTGTGGCTCAAAAGAAGAAAGGCTGCCACAGCTCCTTCCTCCGGGGCCAGCCAGAAGTACAGGTGTACAGATGTACAGCACACATGGGCTGGGGAGGACTTTGTTCTTTTGCTGAGGTGTCCCCACCTACTGTGGTGACCCTTCAGATGTCAATATGGGCCTATATCACATGATTCAACGAATATTAAGTCCTTAAGTGAATCAATTCTTACTAATTAAATTTGCTAATGCAAAGATTTCCATTTCATTGAAGTATTTTGTGCTCCTATAAATTTTAAAATTTTGATTTTAAAGGAATTTACTGTAAAGCATGTAGATGTGGTTTTATCAAACACAGATTTCTAAATCTGTTCTTACTCCTTTGTTACAATATGTGTGTGCTCAGATGAGCTGTTGTTTGAGCCCTTTGAAACTAAAATAAGAAATATAATTTAAAAGGAGAACACTAAGGATCTTTTTTGGGCTTATAAACACCACTGCTCTGTTTTTCCATTGGGCTTAGTTGAAAATTGGAAATGTGTAATTCTTCTCTATTTCCTCAGAAATCAAACCCAGTTTCTCTAAATTGCTTTCTTCACAAGCAGTGAGCTCTTTCACTGTCATTCCTTTAAAACAGAAGGCAGCAGATGTCAGGGGAAGCAAAACCCTGGGAAAGAGTAGATATCTTGTAGATATTCCAGAGAGGATTTCAGCTTGATTTCCTAATTCAGTAGGAAAGGCACACAGTGAAATGAACTGAGGGTAGACAGGTCTCCTTGTCAAACAGTCAAGTCAATGATTCATTTATTTCCATTTTTTTAACTGATTTTTGGTTTTATTCTGAAAGATGGGATTTATCCAAAATTTTGAATTGCTACAGCTATGGTACAGAACAACTAAGAACAAGTACAAAGGCTCATATTGCTCTCTGTGCTGCATATACTCTCTACTAACTTATGCCATTATAATTGCTCTAAAGATATACTATTTTCACATCTTTTAAAAGATCCATTGTAGCTAGTGCACTGCAAGCTGAGCACTTTCAGTCACCAGTAACATAGTTAAAAGACTAGTTCTGTTTTTCAAGTGTGTTAAATATTTCTGTGCAACAAAAAATTAATAAAATTGTTTCCAGGAAGTATATCTTGCATTAGCAGTCAAGTGCAGCTATTGATATTATTTTTCATATTGACAGATATCCTATTCTATTCAAAGCTATACAAGCTGTACAGTGTCACAGGCACTCATGATGTGTGCTCACATTAATCTTGAATATCAGTCAAACTCCTGCCTCTTGATGATATGCCACAGAGCTCTACTCATTATTGCTGTCCACCAGAATGTCCCGTGTCATACAGAAATTTGTATCTCCTCTTTACCCATGCCATGCCATTGTCAATGTGTGGCTCTGCAGCAATATTATGTATTTTTTTTCCCTCTTTCTTGTTTCTTAATTTTTTAGTTTTTACCAGTATATGACTTTATGTTGGGGTTTTTAAAATCATCCTTTTGAAGATATGTTAACAAAATATTCTGAAACTTATTAAATTAACCTTGTCAGAATCTTAACTTACTCTTAAAACATTGTCTAGTGGGCAATAGATTTATTTATGCAATTTTAGATTGAATAATAGTGATATATTAGTCTCTATCATGGGGACTTTTTCACTCTAACTTAATATTTTGCAATTCCATACCATAGATAACTTACTGCAGCTTGGTCAATAATAAGTGGCCTAAGGATCAGATTATCTACAGGGACATTCCATAACAGTTTGATTTGGGGACCATTATAAAGACACCCTTAAAATTATCATTGTCATCCAGACTTACCTTACTCTTACACTGTGGAAGACACAGCAAAGTAGCATGGCCAGGCTTAGAGAAAAAGATTACCACAAAGACCTTCCAAACAAATAATCTCAAAATGTGACTTCTGAATTAAACTGAGTCTATCTTTTTCTCTCTGTATACACTTCTTTGCCAAGAATTCCCAAGACACACCCAAGAGTATAGCTATAATTTTAGAATTCACAGCAAGATTTTTTCTTCCTGTGTTATCTTCAGTTGTTATATTGTCTTAAAGCAATTTAGGGGGAGCCTCCTGGAAATACCCATAGTATTTTGGCTGAATGGTGTTATCTTAGTAATTAGTCTTAAATCATGCTGTGATAGCTCTGAAGCTCCATTCTTAAATGCTATAGTTCTTAACATTTTCTTTGGCTGCTGGCCTAATGTTTCGACTCAACCTGGATTACTCAGAATCCCTAATTTTACCAAGGCGGATTATTTTGCCAATATGAGTTACAGTACATAAAAATGAGTTCTTCGTACTTTGTAAAGCTCATGAATCTGGCAAAACTCACTTTCTGTAGAGAGACCACATGAGATGTTTTTGCACATAAACACATAAAGGAGCAGAGTCTAGCAAAGAAAATAATATCAACACCATGAACTGTCTGATTTTTTAAATTTTATCACATCAGTTCCATCTTCCGTCCAAGAAAAGACACAGTTTTTTCTCTTGACAGCAAAAACTTTTTTGACAACACTACCTCTGAACCTTCTAAAGAATTCTGAAGAGCTGCTAGCAATGTAACATGTCACAGGAGACAAAATTTGGTTGAAGTAATGGAATTCCTTTTGCCTCATCTGTGATGATCTAGTGTGGAAAGAAATCAGTGTATTCCAAAGATTCCAAATCACTGTAAGACGTGATAGTGTTGGGGATTAAAATTTGTATATAGCTGTAGTGTATTCCATTTTCTTCATGTGGTATATGAGGAGCATGCACAATTATCTGTGTGCAATCCACTGCATGGGACCATTTGGCCAAGGGCTATTTGACATCTTCTGCTGACATCACACTTTTAGTAGGCTGACATCACACCTATAGTAGGTGCATATCTTCCTATTTGTTAACTGAGTAAGACAGTCTGGATCATCTGAAACAGGAAGACTCGGTGCAGAAGACACCAAAATCATAAAGGTACTGAGAAAGGCCTGCATCACATTTGTTGTGAAAGGGAAATTTATTGCTGACAAGAATGAAGTATTTTCTTTGCCCAGCTGGACTGCTTCCAGAAGAAATGCATCTTAACATGTAGCTGTCACATCCTTCTTTTAATTGTGCATAAGGCTGTACCATAAGATTGATAAAAAAATAATATATAGAGGGGAGTAGCACTATGTGAAAAGGGGAAAAATCCCAAAGAAACATAAGCAGGTTTTGGAATTTCTTCTGGTTGTCTCTGTCAGAAGAGTTAAAATTTAGGAAACTGTGGAGATAAAAGGGAATGAAACCTAGAAATTGCCTGTGGCTTACAACTACCCTCTGGTTGCAGAAGTCTTTGAATCCTCAAGAATTTTTTTCCCCCCATAGTTCCCCATCTTCCAAAACCCATATCCCTTTGATATTGCAATATTCAGTGCTAGTGGGGAACTTTCTCAGCTTCTTTCAATTGTAAAACATCAAAGGAGAAAGAGAAGTAACTCATGGAAAGGTAGATTAATGTCAAAAGGAGCACTTCTCCTGAATTCCATAAATTTCCCAGGAATCCTTTTATTAGAAATCACATTAAAACTGGGGCAAAATGTGGGTATTTTGGGTAAATAGTTGTTTAATTTATCTTAAGACAGAGAGTGAAATTAGAATAGTCTGAGCTACACATTTATGCAGCAGAATTTAAGCATAGTTGAGGGACATAAAGTGAAGGTGAATAGCAGCTTAGCCATCAGTTTGCAGTGAGATGAAGCTCCCCCAAGCAAATGTGGGCAGCAAACATCACAAAAAGCATAATATATGTCTGGAAAATTATGAAATCCTATGTTGCTTGATTTCTGACTTTACAGTTCATTTCTCTGTTACTTATTGTCAAAAACTATGAGGAGATGATGGAAAAAATGCGCTGGGAGCAGGGGCTGGAGTGATAAAGGATTTTAAGATCTATACTTTGGCAAAAAGATTAAAAAGTAACAAAATCTATATATAGCTTAAACAGGTAAATATTAGCTGAGGAAAGGAGTTTTTATCTTCCTGAGTCACATGTAAAATCACGTAATGAATGAAAGAGAAGGTTTAGCTAAAAGAAAGGATTGAAAAAAGTGTAAGGTACATACCTCAGAAATCGGAGTAATTTTATAGTGTACAGCCATTCAGTTGCTATTAAATAAATTCAAAAGAAAACAAATGCACAAAAGTGAGCATTACTAATGGTTGGAGTTGTACATTTTCTATGTAATTCTACTCTTTGCAATTGAGAATCATTGAAAAAACAAAGAATCTGCATAACTGTCCTAGTTAAGATGGCATTTAGACATGTAATCAAAAGAATGAAAAAAAAATATTTTATTCATCAATAGATTTTTTTTGGCCCCCATCTCACAAATTTTCCTTTTTTTTTTTTTAGAAGAAAAATATTCACAAGTTTTGGTAGCATAGAATATCATGTCAGAAATTTTAGTAGACGATGCTTCCATATGAAAGCTATTAGATTTTTCACATGAGCATAAAAATGTGTGTCTTATGTGATTTGTTTCTTCTATAATAATGTGATTTTTACGTTTTCTAAAACTGCAAAAGATATTACAAAGATAACTACTTCACAAAAACAAGTCAAATGTCATGTAACACAACATTTCAAAGAGCATAAAAAATAAAAATTCAGTGACTTTTAATATATAGGTGAATAGGAATATGTTAATTTTTCACAAAAATTTTGAAAGACTAAAGTTGTTTTCTTTTCAGAGATCTGTGAATCCAGTGTGCAGTGAATGTTAGTGTTCAGATACATTTCTGCATAGAACCTGAAAATTCTTCATAATGTAAAACATAAAGGAAATATTTTCCTTTAAAAAAGATTATTTTATTTGGAATATGAAAATGATCAAAATCAAATGATCTTCTCCTTTGCTGAAGCAAAGCTTTTGCAAGGCTGAAGCTCCATGCAGTCCTGCAGGAAAGACATGGGGGAAAGAAGGGAAGTGTCCTAGAAAATATTTTAAATCTTGCAAGGGTCTATTTGTGTATGTACAATTGGGTTTATGCTGTGATTACCTCTTTGCATTAAGTATAAAATAGAGTATAGTGGCAGTCAGTATGGCACTTTTAAAAATAATATAACACTAATAAAAAAGATATTGTTTTCCCTCACTCTGTCACTCTCAATTCTTGAATGCTTGAACTCCATCATATTCTTCAAAATTTCTTTTAGTGCCTACTGGTGGACAGAAAGGGGGTGATCACTGGGGACAGTAGGTGTGCTGATGGTTCTTTGAAAGACCAGCAGCAGTGTTCATCTGTCTACTGGAGGTAAAATTTCTACATAATTTCTGGTTACAGAAGTATCCAATATGATTTTTGCTTTTTCAATTTTTTTTTAATAATATTATTGGCCTAGCGAAGACAGTGCCTGTAATTTTCCTCATGTTTGATGTGTGTGATTTTGATTTTTCCCATCTTCATGCCTGAAGTGGGCAGTTGATTACAGCCCCATAGAGCAGAAAAATTCCATTCAGATCAAGGGGCAAATATATCTTGAGCTGACAGAGAGAAGCTTAGACTTAAACACTAAAGGCTGTGGCAACTCCTCTGTGTCCTTTCCTGACTCAGGTCACCTCAGAGTCACAGGTCTAGAGCTTCTGGTTGTCGAGAACCTCAAGATCTATCTCAGGGCCCTGACACATTTTCTGAGGCAAAGCAAAATTTGACATTTCAATTTGCTTTTAATTAGAACCAGAATATTATTGGTAACAGAGGCTAAGCTGTGATAGCTTTACTTCAAATTAATCCAAATCCAAAAAATCAAGATTAATGTAATTTAACCCCAAATTAATTTATCAACAACCTATGAATTTAGTGGATTTTATACAATGTTTTCATTCAGGAAGAAATTAATTTTTTGTGTGTGATGTACAACTTCCTAAATTCCTTTCAAATTCCTTTCAAAAAATGAGAAAATGAGAAGGCTCTCTGCTCTCTCAACTAGATGACAATGTAGCAGAAATTATACAACACTTTACATAGAAAAATAATTACAGAGCACTTCCTACACAGATCTGAAAATTCTGGCATTAATTTCTTAATGTAATTTTTCCCTCCTGATTTGGACTCAGGACCTCCAGCTTTTCTCACTCTGATGAAGAGACTGGGGGAGAAGGACAAAGAACTGAATCTGATACCTCAGAGTTCACTAAACCCAAAGCTAATGTGAGTGAAAGACACAGGCAGTCTGTTGTTAATAGAATATCTTGAGATTTAGAAAATGAAGCTACGGAACAGTGAATGCATAAAACATCAAAGAAATATTGGTAAAATGGCTGCTAAATGCTCTGTCACATTTTCTGTTTACTTGTTAATTACTTTGGTCACACAGTCTTCTTTTTACTATTATACCAGCTTACCATGGTTTAACTGCAGTGTAGCATGTTGACCTGCTTTATCACTCCTCTCCTTTGCAGGACATGGGGGAGAAAATGTAATGAAAGTCTCATTAGTCAAGACAGAGAGACATCACTCAGCAATTACATGGGCAAAACAAACTCAATTTCGGGAAATTAATTTATTGACAATCAAATTGAATTATGTAAAACAAAATCTTTAAACTCCATGCCTCCATCCCTTCCTTATTAAAAGGACCAGCTTTACTCCCCATTTTCTCCAAGGTGCAGGTGGACAAGGAATATGAATTGCAGTTTCTTGTTCCTGCCACTGCTTCCTCCTAAGGGTGAGAAGCCTTCACACTCTTCATGCTCCAGCACAGGGACACATCCACATGAGTCAGTCCTCCATAAACTCCTCCAACATGGGCATTTCCCACAGGCTGCAGCTTCTCACAAACTGGTCCACCATGGGTCTCTTCTATGGGTGCATCCCTTCCAGTGTTGTACCTCCACAAGGTACTGCCAGTAAATCTGCTCCAGCATGTGCTCTTCTCTCCAAGGGGTCACAGGTCCTGCCAGGGGCCTGTTCCAGCGTGATCTTCCCCTGGGGTTCACAACCTCCTTTGGACATCCACCTTCTCTGGTGTTCGGGAGAAAACCTGTGGGTTGATATAAGGATAGTTTTGTAGCTAAAGCAAAAGCCATTTCTTGTGAGCAGAGCAAAACAGGGAATTGATTCCTGCTTCCCATGGACAGGCAGGTGTTCTACCACCCACAGGAAAGCAGGACTCCATCATGCCTAACACTCCCTTGGGCAGACAAATACCACCACTCCAAAGATCCCCCTCTTTCTCCTTTTTCCTCAAGATTTGTATACTGAGCATGACACCACATGGTGTGGGGATACCCCTTGGGTCAGTTGGCATCACCTGTCCTGACTGTGTCCCCTCCCAGCTCCTTGTACATCCCCAACATCCTTGCTGGGATGGAATGGGGAAAGGAGCAGCAGAGGCCTAGGCTAGGTGTGACAAGAACATCCCTGTGTTGTCAACCCTGTTTCCAAAATCCAAAACATAGCCCAATACTAGCTACCATGGGGAAAACGAACTCTATTCCAGGAAAAAACAGCGCACCTCTCTATTGGGGTATTTATGTCTAACTATCTCCACCTTTTCTTGTAAAACTATACCGTAACACATCACCCTGGTTGATCAGCCAGGGAGAGATGTAAGTTTGCTCTCATGTTAGGTCTGTTCATGGTGGATTTCCTGCCATCTGGGAGCATAAGGGGTCAGTTGAGCACAACTCCTTCACTCCTCTAGGCTGAAAGTGTGTGCCCTCACCAATATCAGTGTGTTTTTCCCATACAGCAAAAAGTACCGATCTTATTCAGAAAGTTCATGTCACCATGAAATTAAAAAAATAAAGATTAATCTTCTTTTTATAAATAAAAATAATAAATAAATAAATATTTGTAAGTGATAAAAATTAGTATTTTGTGACTATTAAAAACGAATCCAAACAATTATTGCTTATTTTTGTTCTCCGTAAATTTTAATACACGCTTTAACATGCTATTTGGAAGTGCTTTTTGACCACTACTTTAGCATCACATAAAATTCTCAAAAAGCGTCTTGAAAGTTTCAAGGGTGCCTTCAAAAAAGTATGCTCAGTGTCATATCTGAAAAATGTGGGACAGGTAAATCTGGTACGAGTTTACAATGAAACCAGAATTTTATAGTTTCAGTGGAACTTTTCCCTGTGCAATCAGAATAAGATTTGTACCTTCTTAAATCACATACTACTAAAGTCAAAATAGCTCTTTATTTTGGGTGTAACTGTCATACAGCTTTATTGCTTGCACTCTGGAAATATGAAATCTTTCTAACTTTGTCATAAACTTTTTTCCATGTTTTGAAAAACGTCACCCAGCCTGTTGATTGGCAAAATTAAGATACCTCAACCCAGTTAGTTTTTTGAGACAAGAGCACTGTGTTTTCAGCCATGTTTTGATTCATACAACCCTTTGACACCTTAAGAGCTAAGAGTGTGAGACAGGTTCTCTTCTGTGATAAACTGTGGAGACTCCTACTTTTGGGAAATGAGAGAAGGAATATTTACTGCTAGCAGCAGGAGAAAAAGTTTTGATCAAACCCACAGTACAGAGCACAGTACTGTGTTCACCTGTGACAGAATCTAGTTGATATTTGAATCAGTCTTGAGGTTTCTTTTCATAACTGATAGGAAATAGGAACGCAGAGCTTAAATTTGTTTGGTATGATAATCTATGGTCATATGTTTGCTGTAATGGAAATTCTTACATCCTCACAGCAACTTTGAATGGTCGTATTAATAAAAGACAAATTAAAAACAAAAAGCCCCACCAAACAGCAACAACAGAAAGCAAAACAAACAAAACCAAAACCAACAAAAAAACAGAATAAAGTATTGTTTGTTTAGCTTTCTTTTTATGGTATAGTGGACATTATGAAAAACCTGTTATGCATATTTACCTTGTAAATAGAAGCGTGAAATCTCTGTGAAGCAGAAAGATGTTGCAGTAGGTAAAACACAGAAACTGTAGAATCTCTTGTTTCAAATGGTTTTTTACATCTAAATTTTCATCAGTGACCTGGAGGTTCCTCAGAGGAAGAAAATTCTTCTGTCTTATTATTTTCTTTGAAAATTGTTTTGAAAGCTGTCACTTTATAGTGTGTGTTCATAAGAGTGAAGCTCAACACTGTGAGAAAGCAATATTGCACAGCAATTCTTTTAGAAATGTTTATATGTATTTATCAATCCATTTCCTTCTAGAAGCCTCAAATGAACATTAGAGATGAAAAATTTAAGAATACAAATGTGCCTATGTTTTTTCATACACAAAGTATGAAAGTACAGAAAAAATCCTTTTTGTAAACATACATGTGTACATATCCTATTGCATAAAAGTCTACATTCATTCATGTACATTTACATACATATATGGTCCCTTCCAGCTCAGCATATTCTCTGAATCTGAGATATATAATCCCCAATACCAAATTTTCATGCTTTAACAACTAAAAAATCAACCAAAACTTCAAAATTAATTGTAGAATTTATTGTGTTGGTTGCATGAAGCAGAATAGAGCATAGACAGACATGGATTGAAATTAATGATGGTTCAGATATTTATCTCAGAATTTGCCCAAAAATGTCAGTTAAAAAGAAAAGAAATTTAATGATATAATAAGTATCTGTGAGAACTAAAGAAAGCTGACAACTGCAAGAGTTCAATTATGACTTTTCATCCTTATAGTTACAGTTTTCACTCTATTATCTATAAATTAGCTATAAAACATTGGTTTTAACCAATCAGATATCTGTGAATTATTTGAGACAAATTTTCCTGCCCTTGTGTGTGCATACTGTAATTAACTATGGATTTGAAAAATGAGCACCTGTGCCCTTCAATTATTTTCTCTCAAGAGTGTTGCCACTTTCCAAAGTCTCATGGAATCTACAGTGTAGTTGCTGTCATTTTGGTAGCCAAAAGATTCATATAATTAGATAGCAATTAACATCACAGTGAATTATAAAGAAATTAACCTTTGAGATTGTTTTAAAGTTGTGATTTTGCTTTCACTTTCGAATGCCATGATAACAAAATTTCAAGTGTCCCATCTAAACTAACTGAGCAATGCCTCCTACTGGAGCTAAGCCTGCCTGACCAATATTTGTAGGTGCAATAGAATTTCAAGACTACCTGTTTTGAATGGCAATATTTTACTTAGTGTGATTACACATGAAAACACAGGAAAGTTAAAAAAAAAGAAGGAAAAAAGGTTTATTTTATATATGATCTATTATTTTTAATATGTCAGAATTTTCTCATTTGAATTTAGTATCTGGGTCCCAAAGGAGAAGAAATAAACATATCTGTTTTTACCTGTTTCTCCAGGAATACATTGCTTTTCCAGACTATTCAGAATGAATAGGTGATACAGATTTGATCTAAATCTCCCTGGAGTCTCAGCAGTATAAATGTCACAATTTTTTATGTGCTTTATCATACGAATTTTATCACTTTAATATGAAAATGGGTCATTCTCCACTAACCCACTGACAAAGCATGACATTTTTGCTATCACTGTTACCTCTGTAGTGCACTTAAATTTGATTTATGAGAATATTTTATAGTATGTTTTTTCCTTAGGAGGCGAGAAATGAGATATAGAATACTAATGTGAATTGTTTAAAGAAAAAAGAAGGAGAAAACAAAATACAAACAAAATAACCCTGAATACTTGCATGTGGATTACCTACAGATTTAGTTTCAACAATAGAAAACAGAAATTAGCAAGAAGAGAGTTTTGAGATGTTCTGAAAACTGCTGAATAAATAAGGGAAGAGATGAAGAGTTAAGCCTCTGTGCTTTTAAATACAAGATTAAAAAAAGAAAAAAAGAATGTGTGAAAACCCCCCAAAATACTATCAAGTATATTTTTTTTGTTAATTTGAGAATCAGTCTTCACTCAGATATGGTCAAATCTGTCCTCTTAATGCCGCCTTTTCATTCAATGAAGCTGTTAGAAATGAAGGCTTTCCACGGAAGGTTCACATGTGTTTCCTCAAATGATAAATGGTATTTAGCAATTAGGAAGGAAAAAAAAAAATAAAGAAAAAAAGCAATCTGGTTCCATCTAAGCACTGATACCTTTAACCTTGAGACCTTTTAGATATGTCTTACTATATATATGGATAGCTAGCTATTAAAAATCTCTGCCATTTGTGAAATTCCAGTTAATTTAAGGTTGTACCAAATGTTTTTTTTTCACCTATGTTAGGTCATGTGTCTTCAGGGGAATGTATCTGGAATCATATAGGCAGGTCTTCCTCAGTCGAATCCTTCCATCCTCAAATGCCAGTAAACTTTTGAGCTATGATGCCTAAATAGTTTCATCTTTGTCATTTGGAAGCCAAGGCATTTAAGAAATTTATTGAGTAAAAAACAAATGGAAGTTTGAGTAGAAATTTAGAAGCAAAGAGCTGTGCTAAACTCAGAGGTTTTCTTTCTCTTTTCCTCTTTATAGTACAACTTGGTATTAGAGCTCCTGGTTTCATTATAAGTACATAAATGGGAGATTTTTGTCTTTAAAACTGAATTAGATATGTTGCCCTGCTCGTATCTCATGTTTAGAACACACAGAACTAATTGTTAGGAATAAATGAGTGTCATATAAAATGAAAAATATGCAACACATCTGTGTAGCTTTCAAGGTGGTACATATTAAGCAACACACAACAACAATCTGTTGCAAAACTGAGGTATTTGTTTATTCACAGATCCTGTCTTGTCTTTGACAAAAATCCTTATGTTTCTTTCTGTGTGATTTTAAAAAGTATATGCTCGGTGTTTCCACCAACTGCCTTCCTCCAGAAAAAAAACCTCTTTTGAAAATATAATACTACAGTGTTTATTTTATTATCCACATTCTTTCTTTAGAACTTTCACATTCATTTATGAAAGATATATCTTTTGCTTCAAAAGCATATAATTCTAGCATCTGAACACAAAGAGTCTACATTAGCTAATAGGAGTCTGTGGTAAGGCTCAGGAATTTTTTGAATGTTGAAAAATAGGTTGCAGTGATGCAGATATAATGGAGTTTTAGTCTGCAAATGTTTACTTCTGTAATATGTCCTTACTCCTGCTGCTGGTTTAAATTAGTCATCTGAGATATGGCCTGTTTTGATAAATACGAAAGTATGCAGATAGGGGTAAGTTTTCTAAGACAACTTTTGTGACTTTTCTTCCTTTTTCTTTTTTCTTTTTTTTTTTTCCTTTTCTATTCTTGTGTTTCTTCATAAGCAGTAGATGAAGACAACTGAAAAGACTACTAAAACTATATCTAAGAACCACCTTGCAAGGTACCAAACCTTGTTCACTCTTTGGTTGGTGAGTAATCTAGTCTATTTGATCTTTGTGATATTGATGCAGAAAGATGTTTTCATAAATAAGGATGATTAATTTTATTTCTACAAGACTAGTGTTTTTATGGAACCTTTCCAATGTTGTTTTTTTTTTTTTGGTTGAACATTAAATGAAATAGCAGAAGGAAAACAATACTTCTGGGAAATCCTTATGTTTTGAGAACCAGTTTTCATCCCACTGGATGCTTTGCTATTGCTTTCATCATCAAAAGATTTCAGATATTGTAATGGACTTCTGGATATTGTACAGGAAAATGCTAAATATGTCTGACTGTACTCTCTTAAGAACTGAAAACTTATATCAGGTATGGAAATCAAATATTCAAGTTTCTCCTTCTCACTTTTGCAATGAACACCTAAAACCATAAGATTGCAATTTGTTTGGAGGTAGATTTTTCTATCTGTTTCTTTTTATTTTCAAAAAAGACTGAACCAAATACACTGAACCAAAGAGTAAAACCAGTACTCTCTTGGAGGCTACCAGACAGATGCCACCTAATGTCTGAGTGCCCAGTGTTTGAGTCTTGCTTTAATGAATGTTTGAATTATTTGTATGGCTTCATCAAGGTAGAACGACTCCATCAAGAGAAACTTATCTTAAAAGCTTAGAATCATAGAATAAGTCAGGCTGGAAGTGACTAAAAAGTTCACTTAGTCCCATGCCCCCCACTGCAGGACAGAGGGGAACCAAGGAAAACTATATCTAATCAAGGTGCCAGCATATAGCAAATGTTAATTTGCTATGGCATATATGAATTTAAATGGTTACTAGTAGCAACATCAAGCATAATTCTTAGTTTGTAGCATTGTTAAGGTCAGGATTCAAAATTACTTATGCTATACCAAGCATGTAATTACTTCAATGTATATTCAAATCTGATTACAGACTATGTTTCAAGGATGCAAAATTTTTTTATAAAAGCTAATTCTGCTAATAAATAAAATAATCAGTGTGATGCTCATGTTAACATTGAAAGAATAAACAAAGTTTGTTTTTCCCCTATTGAAATTCTGTGTCTATTGAAAATTCACTTTCTTTATCATGCGGAGAAATTTTGTGACAGTAATCCTTCACTGTTATTCTTCATTTTCCTCTCCTCATATTTGCCCAGATATGACTGATGCAGGTGGATTTCTGTTAATAGAAATCATTCTGCACATTTGCTTTTGCAAAATGCAGAGCTCATGTCATATCTTTCATTATTAGCTCTGGGTGAATAACAGAGAAAGAGATACTGTGTACATTGCTTAAATTATTCTTACAATTTTACTGCAACAAAGCTCTTGAATGCCTGAACTGTTAGATAAGAATATTTGCTTTCTGACCAAAACCATGCTTATAAAAACTCAAACAGATGTGTATGAAATGTTGGTCAAGTGTTTACTAATGTGCCTAAATATCTCTGTGGCTTTGTGATCTCTGCTGTTTGGCAGTGGATCTTGGCAGAAAATTTTATGTCTTCTGGATTTATAGTTCCTCTGAAACAAAAGTAGGGAACTTTTATCTCCATGGCATGTGACAGATGGTGTCATTATTGAGAAATAACATAGCTTGAAATCAGATCCTCAATACTTTCTCTAAGTTATTTCAGGAAAGGAAATCATGAGTCTTTCTCTTTTTTTACTGTTGACCACATTTCTTTTTGCCTTTTGACCTTCAAATTCCAAAATGCTTCTACAGAACTTAATAGGATTTTAGATGAGGAAAATAATAGCAATTGCTTTCTCTCTCTCTCTCTCTCTCTCTTTTTTTTTTTTTTTTTTTTTTTTTTGAGTTGGAAGAGTGTGAAACAGTTGAATCACCTGAACACAGAAATCCATGTGAAATGTGAGGCAATAATTGTGTGAAATCCATGTGAGGCAATAATTTAATGGCTGGAACTAATCTGTCATCTTGCAAATACCTGAAATGGTTGTATACTATTAGAGGATTTACTACGAATTCAGTATATTTATGCAAACAACAAACTCCTGAGTTCTGAAACAACTTATTAAGATATGGAAGATACCAGAGTGGTCATCTTGAATCATGGCATAAACAGAAATACAAGACAAATACTGTTACTGAAAAGGGGATTTGGAAACACCTTTTCCAGTAGTCCTAGTGTTTTCATGCAGATTTAACAATTTGTGTCCCAAATTGCTTTTCCATGTGTTATAATTCTCTGAAAAGGAATTCAAGTCCTTTTAATATGTAAATGTATGTGTGTGAGAGATCCAACAGTTATCTTGAACTTAGAACTTGGGAATTGATTTCAAAGGAATAGATATGTATCTGAATTACAGAGAAAAAGCACATTACGTTTAATATGTCCTCCTTTTATGAAGGAGTTGCAATGTCAGTATTTCCACAGGAAGAAAGAGACAGAAAATAAAGAGGAGACCTCATCTATTCTATGATTGATGATTCAAATAACATTGAAAATAACACAAAGCAGCAAAGCAAGAAAGTAAATGGTGATGCAAAGGTACACCAATCTCTTCCAGGAACTGCAGGTTTCATGGGGTTCTGTTTGCTTGGTTAGTTTGGTTTTTATGGGAGTGGGTGTTTTTGGTTGTTTTTGTTGGTTTTGTGTATGTGTGGGTTTGGTGTTTTAACCCCGAATTCTGTATTCTTTATTCCCCCAAAATCTCAGAGCTGACATAATCATATTTGCATTGTGGACCTATGTTAGTAACTTGCTTCATTTACACATCTGACAAGCCTTTCAGAAAAGTCTGTCTGCTCATTTTTTTTAACAGCTAAAGTGCTTCCTGGATTGTATTTTATTGCTACAGAATTTCCTATTTGTTTGCTTTGTTGAGTTTTATTTTTTTTAAGAAATGTGGTTTAGATTTACTGAAAGGTAGAGATGATTCTAAGACCTAAGCTCTCTTCTTTCTGCTGATATGTCTTTATGATGTCTAATCAAGAGCATCTCACCATGATGACAAGTGGCCAAAAGGGTTCTCTGAAATCCTCCAACCTCCAAAATGCCTCTCCTCGCTCTCCCCTGCCCAGTATAGCCTTCTTGACTGAAGGATTGTGGGTCATTTCCAGCTCTGCCTCCCTCAGTCAGCAGAAGTAGGTCAATCTTTCAGAGTATGTACATGCAGACAGAGACAACTGCATCTGGATCCAATAATTACTTTTTGTCATTTCTGCATTCGTAAACTAGAGTGTTTGTGAGCACTGGCCTGCTGTAAAACAGGAAACTTTGTCCTTATGCAAAAACTATAATTTAGTGCTAAATTATACATAAATAAATACATATTTCCTGTGGCTTTACTAAATTTGAAGTATTACAAATACCTTTTCATACTGTTATTGAGGGGATCAGAATTATAGATATAGAGTTCAATTCACTCTTATTGAGCTGGTGTGGAAAAAGGAATCTTAGATAATATTTTCTACAAGAAGTTTAAAAAGATATGTCATGATCTTATGTACACAACTATCACTGCCAGTTCTATTTGGTTTTCTGTGTTATTTATCATGGCGTAAGGAGTATTTTGTACCAAATTTGCAGTCATTTGGAAAATCAAAGAAATTAAACTAAATTATGATCATGGACAAAATTTATTATTTATTGTAGGAGTGAAATCTGGACAGAAATTACATTTTATTATCCAGAACTTTTGTGGCTTGGATTTACTTTTTTTTTTTTAATAAATTTTGTGCAGGAAGGCAGTGTATCTGTGGAGTGGACAACATATACTTGATGTGACCATTCCTTCTTCATAAGGCTGCATCACATCCTCACGCTTCCCTGTACAGCATAATTTGTCCTGGTAGGGGATGAAAATAATACCATGTGCATTATATGTATAAGCATTCCAGGTAATAACCACTAGTGAAAACACCATAGAAACAGAGATAAGAAGCAAGGCAAATAATAAAAATGCTTTTTTTTTAAACAGAAACCATAGAAAGAAACTAAGACAATCAGTACACAATTGTAGATGTGGCTTTCAAAAATGCCTAAGGGAATATACCACCAGTTTTCAGTGAGTAGTGAGATGCCTGAATTTCAGACTGCATATTATCTCTCTAACTATTCCATCCTCAAACCTGCTACATCAGAGAAATCTAGTTCATTTTCTTCCATAAATCTGCAAGAACTAGGGGCAGAACTGTAAGAATAAAACTTCAGATGCTTAGAGTGGAAAACCAAAGTGGCAACAGCACCTTCTTTCTCATTATTATTATTATTATTATTATTATTATTATTATTATTATTATTATTATTATAACAATACTAATACTAGTACTAATGCTAGAAATAACAGTTGTGTCTCATTCTCCAAACAGCTGACATCTCCATGCACAAACCCCTAATTTTCTAATGAATTTTATTATTCAAGACTGTTCAAAGTAACTTGTACTATGCCATGATAAGCAAAAGCCCACCTTTCAGCACATGGAGACAGCCTTCTCCAGTGCCTTTGGGAATTTCTCCTTGAATGCTCCACCTTCCTGTCTTACTTATTGCTTTGTGTATTGCAACAGGCAGGAGCAATAGTGACACTGATATGTAAGAGAGGTAAATTTAAATTTAGATTTTTTTCCTTGGGAGAGGCTTAATTCTTCTAGAAAAACTTCCTTAAAAAGCTTCAGATAACTGTATCAGTGTTGTTAACACAGCAGAAATAAACCAATCAAATGTTCTTTATCCCACAGCACCTAAAGGTAATTCTTTCTGCCCCACACCCCTTTTATCTTCCACTCACAAAAATCAGATTTAGCAATAACCTAGTTTCCTTTCTCAACACCAGATTCTGAGAGAATAGAAAATGCCACTTCCTTATGCTATTCATGTTCCTAGAAGAACAGAGCTCTTTGGAGATGTGTTACTTTAGATTTGTGTGTGAGAACAAGAAGCAAAACCAGACTTCAATATTGTTTAGGTTCCAAACACCAAAACTGAACTTATCCATCTTTAAGATCCTTGGTGCCAGTAAAAAATAATACAAATTATTATACTATTCATTAAGTAGTATCTACTTCATTGGAACTCTGAATGTAGTTCAATATCTTCTTGAGTTATCTAATTATTTCAATCCATAATTCATTGATTATTTTCTATTTTTTTTTCAGGTTAACATTTTTCCAGTAAACCTCTGCAGAAAGCAAATTTTTAACTCAACTATCTTTGTAGTAATACAACGCAAAGAATTTGATACCTTGAAAAAGATCTGCTATTTTTTTTCACTTGGAGAAGAGAGTGGAGAAAGAATATATAGTGGAGCATTTATCAGTCTGGATGGTTCAGCACTGGAACAGTTATGAATGCTTGTAGTTAATCCAGACATATCCAAAATGAATTCATAGCTGTTGAATGTGATCTTTCATATTTTCCAGAACTGCTGTTTAAAAGTGACTGCAGACAGATCCAACACTGTGCACTAGTGAATTACAATAATCATGTCCTCAGAATTATCTTCATAACCATTGAAACAGATGAAGGCAATGCAACAGAAGAGGATGGAATTATGTGGTGAACACTGACTTTATGCAACTTTACGAACACTGACTTTAGGGGGCTGCAAAAGTCCTTTTTTGCCTATGGAATAATTTGTTTTGTAAGTCATCTTTCTTCTAATAAAATTCAGCTATGCAAGAATTGCACAAGATATTTTATATGAATAATATCATTTCATCTCAGTGTGTCCTGTATTGCCAAGCTAACTGTATTTTATTTGCCATCTGTATGGCAGTGGTCTTCTGTTAAGTGGGCAGTTTTCCTTATCTCTCTCTGGGGAGCCATCTGCTGGTAACAGGCTATTGAGTGTCACTGCATGACTGATAAGAACTACAGCATCCCGCTGTGAGATGCTCTGCCCAGAGGGAGGAGCCAAGCATTCCTAGCAAGATATAATCTTGAGATTCTGCAACACCTGCATGGCTTCTCCACTGCATTACCCAGAGGAAGAGCTGCCTTTTCTTCCACTGGACCTTCAGAGGAAAACAATACCCTTTCTACAGGATCCCTGCTCCAACACTACCGAAGGCTCCAGGAGGACTGCAGCTACAATTCCAATTGGACTGCTGCCAACACCCTGACCAACATGGTGTCAGGTTGTGTTCTCACTCTGTCGGTGTTGTTTTGGTCTACTGCATTTTTTATTTTATCTTTTTTTATTTTCTTCCCTAGTAAAGAACTGTTATTCCTGCTCCCATATTTTTTGCCTGAGAGCCCCTTAATTCAAAATTCATAGCAATTCAGAGGGGTGGGGTTTACATTTTCCATTTCAGGGGAGGCTTCTGCCTTCCTTAGCCGACACCTGTCTTTCCAAACCAAGACACAATGACATAGAAATATTAAGGTACAATAAATTATTTTCTTGGTAGAAGAATGTCATTTATGATGTGTTGGTCCCTGTGGAAGCTGGTATTGAGAGACTGAAAATAGCAAATCAAAAATTAGCTGTAGTTTTTGTTGGTGTTCCTTGATTCCCAGCAAAATGCTAAAAGTTCTCTGAAATCACATGCTGTTCCTCTGTTGAACAACAAAGTACAGAGCACTTGTTTTTAAAATTCATTACCAAACTATGTCTTATGCACCTCTAAGCAATGGTCCCTCCTATGGGACCATTGTGAGTTACTAGAAAATAGAACGCATTAACAATAAGTGAGAGCAGGAGAGGAAGTTAGACCACGCAGCTCATGACAAGAGTCCTCAGCTTCACTCTGTGGTGGAAAAAGCATTTGGTTTACATACCTACTTAAAAATGTGAGGACAAAAATAAATATTAGACCTCTATTTATTTCTGAAAGCAGGGAGGTCTTCTGCCCCTCCTTGCTAAAGGACTGAATAAAACAGTTGTCATGACTTGTGAAGCTATTTATGTGAAATGGAAGTGTGATGCAAGCCAAGAGAGGGTAAACTGAAGAAGAACTTAAAATTGAAGGAAAACTGGTATTAAAACAAGTGAATACCTGCTTTGTACACATTACTGCACTGTATTGTCACTTTAAATATTGTTGGTGTTATTGTTAATAGCAGCAGCATAGATAGTAGCACAGAAGCATTGTTTTTTCTCAGATAAGTGATACTAAGAATATGGAATAGCAAATTCTCTTTATCAGAAGAGGAGGTCAGTCCTATGTACTTGCCACAAAAGACACAGAGATATTCAGCCAGAAACCAAAGTCTGGGCGAAATTATATCCTGCCTATGGGAATCCATAAAATCAGAAGGTTTTTGGGAAAGCTGCAAAAGGCAGGCCTCAGAGACAGCAGAACTGTGATTAGAGCTAAGAATTGCTATGAGATAGGTCACCAGAAAAAATATGTAAAAAGTAGAAAAGTAAGGACAAACAGAACAATGGTCTGTGTATTATTGGTTGTCTAGAATAATTCCCTAAGCTGCAAAAAAGTATATCTAGTCAGATATTAGGAAGTTTTAAGCTTAATAATGGAGCTCTGTGCATTGCATTTTAAGGCTTACAAGCAAGTATAGTATTTGAAATAAGCAAACATTGTTTTAATCGAAATTAAGTGTGCTTATAGCGGTTGGATAGAACTACTGTCAATATGCTTTTGCTTGGTGTGATTGATCAAAAAACTTATAAAGTAAGTTGTAACATTAAGTTCTTGGTCTGCTGCTTGGGAAGTGAGCTGATGGCATCTTCACATTGTCATAACCATGTAATGAGACTGATGCTAGAAATAAAACAGCTCAAAGCACGTTCCCCAGCAGTCCCATCCTGTTCATGATTTGTACATAGCCCCTGGCCAGTGATACTGCCCACACTAACTACCCTCAGTCTCCAAGTGGTAGTTAGTCCTCAACAGCACTTCATACATGGGTTATTGGCAATGTCAACAACCTTGCCTACATGGTGAAGAGCTGTTTCTTTGCAGTAGCATCTTTTTCAAGTCCATAGCTTTAGAATCTTATTTTTCAGACCCTTGTTTTCCATTTTTTCTCTCTTCTCCTATGTGCAATTTTACCATAAACTTTCTTTGCCCTAGAAGTTAAAGAGCACAGTTGTCTGTATCAAAAACTGATAGGGCAGAAATGGAAGGTAAGCCATAAGATAAGCCATCATAGCAGGGGATTGAGATAAGCACAAAAGGGAAGAGTGTGAGATGGGTTGGTACTGATTCCAGGCCTGGCAAAGGCAAGACCTGGTAAGTACATTCTATTTTAACAGATCCTGACAAAAATATCCACTCTGGCAAATTGTGTAAGAGGAAGAAACTGTTCATATGTATATCACTAGTCAAAAAAAGGTTACTCCAAGTTATGGGACAGATGGCATGCCACTGTAAGAGGTCCCCAAAGCATTCCCAGGCTTGTTTCTGGAGCCTTCCACCAGAGGACTGCACATGATCTATATTGTTGTATCAGATAGTCAGAAACTACCCCCCAGAGGAGGTAGATGGGTGTTCCTACCTGAACCCAAACATTTATTAACACACTGGACATTTTTTTCATGGACTTGCCCCACCCTTAATGGAGCAAGATTGTGACTATCACTTTGACCAGCTGACATCAAAATTGCAACTACCAAATCTTATTGTTTGATCTGTGGGAGGTGACATCCATCCTCTCTATTATCTACTCTTGTCCTTTGTTTCTCTTTCTTACTTTTCCTTACATATATACATTTCCTTATATTTTTTTTTCTTTACACTTTTATATTGCTATATTTCTATAGATAATGATTAACATGGCTATATATCTCATTTCCATTGCAAATTGTTCTAAAAGAGACCTGCCATGTATATCTGTATATCTATATATCTATTTATCTATGTATCTATCTATGTATCTTTATATCTATATATCTATATATCTATATATCTATATATCTATATATCTATATATCTATATATTTATATGTCTACCTATACCTACATTTCTCTCTCTTCATCTATCTATCCATCTATCTACATCTATATACATATTTACATATACATACATAAATTCATATGTACATACATACATAAATTCATATGTACATACATATATACATATATGAATGAACATCAGTCATTCAGTGTTGTTTCACTCTAATCCACCCCAAGGGATTTATCAACAAGAACATCAGCTACTCCACCTTAGGGGTGGGTCATAGTATGAAAATACTTGTAGTCTCTTGTAATTTACTTGCTGTTCTCTGCCTCTCCTTGATAACTATCCCTGCACACCTATTTTTTTCTCTGGTTAAGTTGGAATCTTATGCTTTATTTCCTGCACAGATTTTATTTGAAGCAGCACTGATTCACACTGTAAGATACTACATTTCAGCTCTGAGCCATCAATTATCACTCTTTAATAACTGACTTTTCTCATTCCCTATGCTTTATAATCTTTCTTCAAATTTCCAATATTCACTCATCATTTCTTTTGCTGTCTTGTGAGAACCCATTTTCTCTTAGACTTTAGTACCTTTTTCTTTAATAATACTACTAACATTTTTCTCTTACACATTTTTCTTCATTTTGACTTTCTTCAGACAGAGAGAAAACAACAACCACCAAACAAACAAAGCTCCACCTGATTTATTTGTTATAATACCATTTGTTTTGGGATGGAAAGAGTCTCCTGACTTTATCTTGCATAAACTTTGTATAAACTCCAGGCTTTGTTTCTAAAAAGGCTTGCTTCATATGGTCTTCACCAAGTTTCTCAAGCAGTTCCCTGGTTAAATAGGCATGTGGACTTCTTACAAATGAGAAAAATAGTGCTCTACACACTTCTTGCTCCTGTCTGGCCAGATCCTGTTACCTTGTCTCAGCTTTCAACAAATATTCAGGTGAATGCTGGCCATGAGCCTGACAGCATCACAGAGGTTCTGCACTTATTTTACCAAGAAAAAAAAATCTTATTTTTTCCAAACAGTAGTAAGAAGTCAGATAAACATTATCTTTTGCTTATTAGAAAGTCAAGAGGTAATGAAAAGTACACAAAGAGTCACAGAGACTTTTTCACTGGTTTGTGATCTTGAGCTCTCCTGGATCCACACAGGAGCCAGGGAGGATTTATACTGGCACCACTGGCTGCAGCAAGTTAGGTCTTAAAGTACTTAAAAAAACTGAGAATAAATATTTCTTCTACAGCTCCTAGTGAAGAACCAGACTAAAATTTTGTTCATAGTGAAAGAAATATTCCAAGCCAGTGCTGGATGTATAAATAAGTTGGTATAGGCTGCTTTTGAGAGATGGACAATTATAACTGGAACTTTTCACTCTTGCTACTTTGGACATGGTAACCATGAATTTTCTTCTGTTCTGATAACTCTGTAGTCAGCATTAATTCTTGAGGCAACTTTAGGCCATTATTTTACTACAAATATCAAAATTTGAAAGCAGATTCAGTGATGCTCTAAACTGCAAATAAGTAGGGAGAACAACCTCTAGGCATGGAACTTTGTCTTGTTTTAAATGCAATGAAGTCACTAAATGAAGAGAAATTACTCAGGGTCTGCAGAACACTGAGAAAGATCTTTAGATCATTCACAGTTTTTTCTCATCATTGACAGCTTTCAGGCAGTGTTGTGGAAGGTTTCTTTGGTATTGATTGGCTATTAATTATTTACGATACTCTTTCTACTATAGTAGCTGTTCGGTTTATAATGAGCTGCTTACTTTCTGTAAAATGGATGTGCATTTTCCATGCAATCAAAAAATCATTCATGCTCACAGTCTGCAAAGAAAACTGCAGCATCTTCCTCCCCACCCAGACACGCCCCCCCGCTGCCCCCTGCAAAAAAAAAAAAAAACAAACAAAACAAACACACAATCTTTCTATAATAAGAGTTAGAATTTTATAGATTTTTGCAATTTCTGGTGTAATTCAATATGGTTTTGTTCTGTGTAAAGTAGTTTTAACTGTTATTGTGACATAGCTGAATGAGAGCTATATTGATGAAAGGAATTTAAATGTTCTGGGTAAAGAAAGAGATTGATTACAAAAGTTTTCATTTTTGGATCACAGAGACAGTTTTTAAGTAAGTATTCTGATCTTCCCCTCCAATTTATGTAAGAGAGTGGAGCACACTCATGATACCAATAGTTGAAAAAACACAGTAGAATTGCATGGTGTGCACCAGCCAATATTGGGATATTCAACAGATGAGATGAGATTAGAGATATTCTGAAGTTAATCATATCATATCAAACTCATATGAAGTAGACAGCAGTTCATCAGCATCATCTGGTTCCCTGCACAAGCTTAAAAATGTTGTGCCTCTCTATCAAATAATGTAGCTAAGCCCCAAGCAGTTAAATTTCTGACTTGTAGAAGGAAAGTAGTGTTTAATCCATAGCTCAGCCCCACCCTGTGAAGATAATTCCATTTAAATTTATGGTGATACTTAGACTGGCAGGTAAGGAGTTCCTCATAGGTACTGTGCTGCAGCTTCATGTGCAGAAATGTTCACTAAAACCTTTCTTTTGACTGGACAGAGCTATAAGCTTGGGCTTATAGCTCTCCTAACAACAGCCATGTTCCAAATCCCTCCTGGGCAGTCCTGACAGCTTCTGCAGAAAAAGACATTTTTTCCTTCAATTTTTCCTTTATTTTTTCTTTCCAATTTTGATAAAATATAACATAATTACACCAAAAATCAAAAATCCAAAGATGCGGGAAACGTACTGGTTTTATTATGAGCCAGGACCTCTAGTTGTCAAGAAAAGCAGAGTTTTTCTTTGGGACTAGGATGAAGTTGAGTAAAGCAATAGCTGTTGTCTAAAATATCTGAGGTGTTTGCTTTCAAGGCTATCAAAAATTAGTTGCTTTGTTTTGGTTTTTTCCATTTCTGTTAGTGAAATAACAATTTAATGAAGTATTTACTCAATACAAAACCTCACAAACAGTGTGATCTCAGCAGTATGTTAACTTTAGTTCACAGGGCTAAAGAAATAATTTCAGGCAAATTTGTGAGAATTTGTAAGGGAACAGAATGAAATGCTGGAAGACAAAAATGAAAGCCACAGGAAACACAGAAGTCCTTAGAACTTCTAATTAATTGCTACAATTTCTTTCATTGTTTCATCAAAACCTTCTCTGGGTGTATTTTCTGAGAACAGAAATTTTTCTATAGATAGGTATAAGTCTATGGGAAGAGAAAGAAAATGTTTTGAGGATTTATTGTCTTTTTAGGAATGGAATTCCATAGATGCTTGGAGTTTTAACTAGCATTAGCCTACTTACATGGTTAAGTGGGTAGAGGAGTCAGAAGCGTGTTTTCCAGAGTATGTTCAGAAATAATATTGTATCAGTGTTTAGATTTTCATCCGATTCCAGATTCTCATGCTCATCCTCTTTTTTTCCCCTCGGGCATTGCACTAGGAAAAAGAACCTTAAGAGACAATAAAGTCTCTTAAAGAGAGACTCTTCTCTCTTCTTTCAAATTCTCCACTCTCTTGTAAGTTCTAAAAAGCTCAGAGCTGAAGTTGAATGTGATGGAATACTGCTTCAGCTTCTGCCCAGAAAACAACCAGGTGAAGTGATAATTTCTGCATTTAAATATTCATTCCCCTTCTTAGTGCTTTACCTGTTAAAGCCCTTCGAGCTCCAAGAATGCAACCCTGGTGTGAAAGGAATGAAGGAAGACACTTTTATTATCTTTTTTCCAATATTTATTTCATAGCAGCCTTTTTTTAAAATTCTTCTCTATGCCTCTCTTGACCTGTAGGAGCAGCTGTTCTCTCTGACATCAGTTATTCTCTCTGATATGTCTAAAACACTATGCACCTGAACACAAATCCCTAGTTGTAGTGTCTTCATTATTGATGGTGAAGCTTATATTGCAGTCACGGACTATTTCATGCAAAGACATGATGAAACCACCCTTGAAGAAGCAGACTCATGAGATGCTGCTATGGCTATGATAATATAAGGTTCAAAATACACTGCAAAATAAGAATGTTGGTGTTTTCTGTGTGGATCATCTTGCAGTTGTGCTACCAATATCCTGAGGCAAGGAGTAAATAGTGGACTTGTATTGTTTGCACAGACTGCAGGCACTTTAGTCTAAGTACACCCAAAATTATGCTTCAAATTACTCTTTCTAATTCAAGGTGTGTTTACACAACAGCAAAATATGCTCTATAAGTATAGAGCTTTGTGAGTGTCTAAAATAAGATGGTCACATGAAAATTTGGAGCAGAGTAAATTGATTTATTTCACTGATTACTGATTTGAAATCTAAAGATGAAAAAGAACAAGGACAAGGCAGATGCAGGGGATGATGAGAGTAAATTATACATGAGCATCTTGGCAAGGAAAGGTACTGAAAAGAAGTTCCATTGTGATAAATTCACAGAACTGCTTCTCATAAAAAGAGTGGACTACTGATTTTAGGTTAATGCAGCTTACCCAAATTTAATACACCAACATAAGTGTCAGGCAGAAATAGAAAATATATCAAGGGAAAAAATATCTCTTTTCTGGTCCTCCTTCCTCCCTCCTTTCCTCCCCCCTTTCCCCCCACCTATCCACAAAATGATTATGGATTTACTACTTGGTGGGCAAAAACTTAATAAAGGCTTCCTAGCCTGGAGAACTTTTCCAATAACATTCCTGAGTGTATTTTGTCAGTGCAAAAAGCTAATGGATTTTACTGTCTCTTTCCTGTTCTTAGAACACAGTCTGTAAAGCTCAGAAGGTCTGTGATTCTTTGTTAGAAATATGTACTTTGTATCAAACCAATTAGATTTATCTTAACATGAACCATTTATTCTTTTTGTACATTTTCTTGTGGTGAATATACTTGTATCAGAAGGGCAAGAGCTTGCAGAAGAAACAAAAATTAATGTCTGTTACGATAATTGATTGCAACAGAATTTCCAGTTCTCATAGTTAAGATATTGGATCACATGAAATTACAGTAATAGTTTTCTTACCTCAGCTTTACAGAAAACTCTGCAAGTCATTCTGTGCTTAAAAAAAAAAAAAATCAGTTATCTCAGTGAGAGTTAAACTAGATATGACAGGACACTGACCTTTTGAGAACAGTTTTCAAAGAAAAATACAAGGTTTATTATTTTATTTGTGTAGGGGGGTGCAATATTTATTTTTAAATGGACTTTAAAAAGGACAAAGGTTTAGATTAAGATAGGCATGATTTAGTTTCACTGCTGCTCCAGAATCCACATCAAAAAGTATGTGTCTATGTATTTCAAATACAGCTGAATTTTAAAAAAACCCCAACTGTTGAATACTTAGTCTATCAAACAAGAATTCTAGCCATGTTTTGCCTCAATAGGAAAGCTGTCACCAATTCTGGCTTAAGGTTTACAAAGAAACACAATTTAAACTTACTTCACTACAGTCATGGTGACTCATTGATGTTTGCCAGTAACTCTGTCTAGTTTCTTTTCTTCATTCCAGTATTTTGAGGATAGTGAAGAAATAGAAATATTTCTTAAACATCATTTAAAAATAGATAGAAATAGGAAAATACTGCCAGTATTCTGTGCCAATTCATGATCCTTTTTTCTGGATTGGAAAATCTTTCTGGATTTCTTCCTTTGTGAGTATAAAGGGATTGTGATGAATAGGATTGACAAGAAGAAAAGGGTTTCACAAAAAACCTGTAGTGAGAGGATAGGTGTGGCTAGGGGTAAACAACATCATAATTGATGTGGATGAAAGCGCAGATCCTGTATAAGGAACTATTTTTAAGGCAAATGCTGCCATACTCTCTTCTGCTTCACAACCAAGAAGGGACAAAAATCTGGCAGAGGAAGCACTGTAAGAGGCACAACGATACGTCCTCAGTAGACACCAGAATAATTACAGGGACATCTCTGGCACATTTGTATAACTTTCACCTGTCTCATACAGTCTTGCCACTACCTGGGTTAGTATGGATATTCCTTGAAACAAAATTAAATTGTGCATAAACCTCAGCCATGAGGAGAGAAAAAAAGTCTTTAGACATTGTAAAGGGGAGGAGATTAATTTTGGCATGGTTAAACAGCACTTGATTCTGAGGAGACCCCTCTAAGTCATCCTTAGAAGGTGTTTTGATTGTGCTCTTGTGCCGGTTCATTAAAACTCAAACCCAGCTCCTCATCTAATTCACACACAAATAGGAAGAGGGTTGCCTTCATGGAGTAGCACAACCATAAAAAAAATATGCAAAATAATTTCAATAAAATTATTTCAAATACAGCAAATCCTTTGTACTGTATGAGGACATCTCACTCCAAGCACTCTCTACTCACCTGTTCTATAGAAACTGCCCAGCTGTTGCTATATTATTATTTCTATTCGTGCTTAGACATGATGATGTTTTCATCTTTGGAGTTTGCATTTGTGAGACGGAGATTATGCTGTCATGCTGCAAAATTCAGGAAGCAATCAAACAATAGAGAAAAAAAAATTACCAGAAATTACCAGTGTTTAAAAGTTAAGGGCAGAAACTGGAAAAGTCTTGTTCTATTCTTCTACTGCAAGTGGATTAAGAAAAAGAAATAGGAGGAGGAGGAGGACACAAGATTTTGTACTTATAGTTGTTGTGGAAAAAGGATTTTTTTTAATTTAAAGGTTAGACATTTTTTCTTGGAAGATAATTAAAATCTTATTTAATTAATTCAGTAAGATGTGTATTTATTTTCCTCAAATAGGCTGAGAAGCAGACATTTTACTAAAGAATAGATTTCTTTAATAGATTTCTTGATATAGAAAACAGTTTCAAAAGCATTAAAGATGCTGGCTGGAAAGTGGTCTAGCAGAAAATGATGCAGAAATGCTGTTTGACAGCTATATAAACATGAGCCAGTGTTTGGCCAGGTGGCCAAGAAGGCCGATGGCATCCTGGCCTGTATCAGCAATAGAGCAACTGGCAGGACCAGGGCAGGGATTGTTCCCTCTGCTTTGTACTGGTGAGGCCACTGCTCAAGTGCTGTGTCCAGATCTGGGCCTTTCACTAAAAGGAGGACATTGAGGGACGGGAGTGAGTCCAGAGAAGTTCAGAGAAGCTGTTGAAGCATAGAAAATAAGTCTGATGAGGAGCAGCTGAGGGAGCTGGGGATGAATAGCCTGAGGAAAAGGAGCCTCAGGGATGCCCTTCCTGCTCTCTGCAGCTGCCTAAAAGAAGGGTGTACCCAGGTGAGGCTTGGCCTCTTCTGCCAGGAAATCAGCAACAGGACAAGAAGAAATGGACTCAAGCTGCATTGTGGAAGATTCAGGTTGGACATCAGGAAGAATTTCTTCATGAAAGGGGTTGGTTGTTAAACATTGGAATGTGCTGTCTAGGGAGGTGGTGGTGTCACCTTCCCTGAAGGTGTTCAAGAAAGGACTGGATGTGGCACATAGTCCATTGATGAGTGCTAATTGATGATGTGGTGATTAAACTCTGTTATTTGGGAGGTCTTTTCAGCCCTAAATGATTCTGTGATATATCTAAATTTTATATCAATACTTCCCCTTGCCCATATTAGGTGGATTCTTTCATCTGTTTATTTTTTGCTGACCCTAACTATTTTCTTTTCAGATATCTGATTCAGTCACTTTTCTAATGTGATCCAAACCAACGTACAAGTATTTTCATTACTCCTAAAGAGGTCAGACTGAAGCCCACTGAAGTACTGTGATGGCAAATGTGACCATATCTTATCTTTGTTTAATCACATGGAAAAAATTTTCTTCACATTGATCTAATCAATAACCTGTAGGGAAGTTTGGGGTTTATAGCTTAAAGAAGCATTTCATTATGTCTGAAACATGGCATCTGCAGTAAACAAGCCTACCTTTAGCTGTCTATAATTTTTTTGTGTTTGTTTTTGTTTTGTTTGTGCCCCCTAGCAATATTGAAAGCCAACAGTGGTTTCTTTAGAAAGTTCAAATAATATATGGCAAATGAAATTTCAAAAATCTGGGCAATTTATACACACACACACACACACACACACATATATATATACATACACACATACATATACACACATACACATGTATATCTCATATTTTAAATACAGTTAAAATACTACACAGCTTATTATGTAGGATAAAAAATGGAATTGATACTGTTTTTCCTTTGTATTATTCAAAATACTTTATTGTGCAAAATTACTCTAGCAACTCTGGGTGATAAAAATGGAATTGTAATTTCAGTGTACCCATAAAAAGGAACATAAGAATTAGTGTGATGTTCTCCTTCAGGAACAACCCATTTGCTTTTCTGAATACGTATGTATCAGGAGTCAGTTTTGGTCTGTGGCCATGTCTGAACACAGACCTTTGGTGAACACAATGCTGCTGTGCCCCAGAGATCTGCACAAGCCAGGCCATGTGAAGCAGGTTTTCCAGTCCCAGCTGTAACTGTGGCTGTGCCAAACCAAACCAAATCCAGAAGACCTTCACCCCACAGAGGGGATGGCCCCCAGCACCCATTGAGATCTACATCTCTGCAGATATCAAGCTCATTATTTCCTCAAACACCATATTACAGAGAAACAGCTGGCATAATATTTCCCTGAAGTAGTTCAGGTTCATTTCTGTTCTTCAAAGCCTTTACAGCACAATTGAGCCACTCTTGATAATTGGAGATGACAAAGGATTAATATGAAATCCCACAAACAGGACTTGCATTTTTTTAACAAAGTATTAGTGTCATTTATAGCTCATTGTGATATATAAGGAATGTAAGGCTAACTTAGAAGCAAAGTTACAGCGTCCTTGTTTCTTTCAACACACCCTGAACAAGTATTGTAGAAGCAAATATATCCTCTGAGCTGCTGGATATAAACTGATAATAGAAGATTGGGGCAGTCAAATTCAACATATTTTACATCACAAAGCAAATAGTCTTCAGAAAAATTGTTGCTATAAAAGAATTTATTCTTATATTTTCCTGTACTTATGCATGTTTAAAACTTGCTTCATAAGCAATTAACCTGGGACAATAAACACCAGAAAATGTACACATTTTTGTAGTGAACAAAACCAAAGTGCTTCAGCCCTTTAAATGTGCAGTGTAAGAGGCGTCATTACTAAAATGCCTTTTAAGAAAATCCTGAAATGGGAAAATGAGTAATGTCTTCCTTAGGTACTCATTTATTTAAGTTGTTTGGAGTTCTGCAGAGATTGAAATATGAAAATTTAAAATTTTACTTCCCATACTGATGCTACTTGATCAATATGGCAATTACCTCAACTGCATTGCCCAATTTTCTAGTATCTGTTGCTTTGAGGTACAGAATATCATGTGTTTTTGTACTAAACTCACAAAAGTCTAAAATCACTGATATTTAAGGAATATAACAAAGTTCAAGTCAGTCCTGTAAACATTTAGCTATAAAATAAGTTCAGACCCTTGATTTAAGAAATTGCAGGACTACAAAGAAAAATAAAGAGAAATGCAACTAGAAGCAGCATACAGTAGATTTAAATTTTTTAAAATATATATTCTTATTTTTAAATATTTAGATTCTGAAGAGTTGAGAAATATATATATGTATGTATATGAACATGGTTCTCAAATGTAATTCTTTCTCTTATTCTGTTCATTTCACCACTAACCATTTGCGTCCAATATAGCAACTATTAAAAAAAAAAGACACAAAATCTTCCACTAGATATTAGTTTTCTCCTGGGAATTTCGTTTCCTTAGAATGATATTCCTTATTATTTTACAATCTGTGAAATACCAATTAAAATTATATTATGTATCAGACATATATTAAGAATCCTGCACTTAATGAAGACCCTATTTGGATTCTACTACAAGTGTGACTGCAAACTTAAAATGGCTACTGCTATGCCCTACCTGATATATTCCATTTAGATTTTATTCCATGTAATGGAGATTACTGTAATGAAGGGCTTCTTAATAAGAAATAGGTTTTTTTGTGGTGACTTTTATACAGACAATATTTTACCGAGGGTACAGAATCATTATTTTCTGTTCTACTTAGAGATCACAATTTTTCATTTTGAATTTCTCCAAACACTGATATTGTCTATATCCAGCAGCATTTCCATAGCCACTGGTATTTTTGCATAATTGCAAGTCACTCCAATGTCACAGGTAATATACAATTGTGAAGTAAAATATCTCTATTTGACTCAACCTTGTGACAAAGGTAACCTCAAATACTTTTAAGACATTCTGAAGCCATTTATGATGTCTTGAACTGTACAACAATGTGCTGTGTAAGAAGCACACTGGGCTGGTATAATGTTGGATAGCTACATAAACTTTAAGCTACATAAACTTTAGACAGAGGGGTTACTGTTCTTAAATCTGACCAGTATGAAATAATTTAAAACTTGGTCGAGCTGGTAAAGTTTGCTCTTATCAATGTTCTTTAAAGGAGTAGATATATAAGCAGTATCTAATAATAGAAAATTTTTGTTTCTTTTACATCTTTATTATTGCAGCTGCTCGATTATGGCATGCAGCTGTTTAGTGCAGTCAAAGAAACATGCTTGCTATAAGAACTTACAAATATGTTTTAAAAAGCAAACCACATTTCAATGTGGAGATTAATATTCATATTTCTGTGTGCACTGATGGTCAAGTGGATCTATCATAAATGTATTTCTCTACAAAAATATGCAAAGGAAAATTGTAAAATACTGCTTTATTGGTGTTTAGTGGAAGGAATCCATGACAACAGATGGAAAGCTATTTTACTATTTTATGCGTCTTTTATACTTGGTTCATCCTTGGAACACTGGTGTTATATGACCTACATAAGAATGTTTTAAAGATTGGTAACTGTAACAAAATACTTAAAAGGACCTCCCTGATTCCATAGTAAGTTAGTATCAAATAGTCGATAGGACCTATCTTCTAAATTATTTCCCTGCTTTTCAAAACCTTTCAAAACCTTGGTGGTCCCACACTTATTGAGCAATATATTAAATGACCAAGAAATCTTATTCACCTCTAATTTTATATGCTTCTTTTTGTGCAATGGTGTTGTAAGGGAGAGAAATGAAGGATTGATTTTCATAAATGAGAAATTTACTCTAAAATTAAATCCACATCATGCATTTTTATTTATAATGATAAATATTTGACTTCTCTTTTCTCTAATAAGGCGGATTTAGTCCGAGTAATATGCTATTGATAGTTATGTGATTGGCAAGTTCTCTCCAAGATTACCTCAAATCATTTCTTTCAGGATGTACACAATAGACTGATGAGCTCCTGATCCTTTATTTGCAAACCTGAAATGCAGAATATCAGAGCCAGATAACATTAAAGGCAGAACTTTACAGGAAAATAGATTAATAAATAGTGAAAATTGGACCTTGAGATTTTAAATTATTGCCTGGAAACTAAATTAAACAATACCATAATGTTAAGAAATTTAAGAAATATTACACCAAGATAATGAAACAATTTGGAGTTAATAGATTATAAGAGAGAATAAGAGAAAGATGATAATGATCTAAAATAATTTCTCTGTCTTTTGGTGTAATTTCCGGGCTATCTTTCTGTAATTTGGGAGCCTCTTGGGAGGAATGGATTAAAGACTGGCAAAGACAATTGTATATCACTCAAGTGACCTGGCAGCCAGGAATAACTTTTGATAAACCTGTCTGAACAGTAGGACAGTGATCCTGTAGCACGTACAGAGTTTAACAGTGCCTGCATCTCCATTTGTATGCTTCTGTCTGGATGCTGCTTTGGAGATGCCCTGTTTAGTCAGGTAATGGAAATAAATTTACTCTTTGTGCTCTGGTCACAATCTTATGGTTGTTTTGGCTGCTTGCCGGTGTTGACTTGTGTCCTGGTTTAGGGCAAATTTTGGAGGAAACCTCCAAATTGGGGTCCCTCTAGAAAGTTGATCTAAATGGCCCCTCCCCCAACTGGTCTAGGGAAAGATTTCCTCCAAGAAAAGTGGAAAAAAGCTGTTTACCAGCAAAGCATTCACCAGCACAAAAAATGAACAATACTAAACAACAAAACGTCTCACTGCTTCGAAGAGAGAACAAATTCAGACAGTCCTTCTTGTGAGGTGTAGCTCAGCGCACTCAGTCTGTTATCAGTCCCTCTGGCCCTAGAGTGCAGCATCTCAAGCTCTGATCTCCCACTGTTTTTCTGGGTTTTCAGTCCAGAGCAGGTTTGAACAGTTCCAAGAAAAAGAAAAAACACTGAAGGTAACTTCTCTTCCTCAGCTAGCTAAAACTAACTAAAAAAAAGGAGAGGTCTCTCTCACTGTCCATGCTGCAGCCAACACAGTCCAGGAGAAGGATGAGGAGGAGTGAATGCAGCTTCTGATAACAAACTCTGCACTTCTTCTCTCCCCCTTTGCTCTCAGAACCAGTCTTAGAGGTGCAAAACTTAATATCCAGCATAAACAGAACAAGCATCATAAAGACACCCTAGGACACTTGCGCACTTGACAAACCTGACTGCCTTCTATGAGAAAATCACTGCCTTGATGGATGACAAGAGAGCAGTGGGTATTCTCGACCTTGACTTCAAACAAGACTTTCAACACTGTCACCAAAATTCAGAAAGAGTAGTCCAGGTGAGTGGATAATGAGTTGGATTGAGAACTGGCTGAACACCCGATTCCAGAGGGTCATAATCAGTGACACAGGGTCAAGTTAGAGGCCTGTCCACAGTGGTTCCTCCCAAGGTTCTGTACTGGGCCTGTTTAACTGGGATACTGTTTAATGTATCCATCAATGACTTGGATGAAGGGGCAGAGGCCTCCTCAGCAATTTCATTAACACCACGGAGCTGAGAGGACTGGCTGGTACCCAAGAGGGCTCTGTAGTCATTCAGAGAGACCTTGACATGCTGGAGAGATAGGCAGACAAAAACAATCTGAAATTCAACAAAGACAAATACAGGATCCTGCACCTGGGGACGAATTACCCCAGGTATCAGCACAGGCTGAGGTGACCTGCTGGAAAGCAGCTCTGTGGAGAAGGAGTTGGGGGTCCTGGTGAACCACAAGCTGTGCATGAGCCAGCAGTCTGCCCTGGAAACCAAGAGACTTATTGGATCCTGGGTGCATTAGGAAGATGCATTCGGAAGATCATTGAAGTTCAAGGGAGAAGATTCTGCCCCTGTAGTCAGCCACAGCGAGGCAAATCAGGAGTGGTGTGTCCAGTTCTGGAGTCCTCAGAACAAGAGACACAAGGAGCTACTGGAGCAGTCCCAGTAGATGTTAACATAGGTTAGGATATGAAAACATCTCACTTATGAGGAATAGCTAAGGGACCTGGGACTGTTCAGCCTGGAGAAGAGATGATTTAGAGGGGACCTCATCATTGTCTATAAGTATCTGAAGAAAGGGACCAAGAGGATGGAGCCAGGCTCTTCTTGTTGATGGTGAGCAATAGGACAAGAGACAATGGACAGAAAATCATGCACGGGAAATTCCACTGGAACATGAAGAAGAATTTTACTGTGTGGATTACTGAGCACTAGAACAGATTTCCCAGAGAGGTTGAAGAGTCTTTCTCACTGATATTCAGAGATATTTAGGACTGTCTGGATGCAATCCTGTGCCATAGGGTAGAGGATGACCCTGCCTGAGCAGTGAGGTTGGACCAGCTGACCCACTGTGGACCCTTTTAACCATACCTAATCTGTGAATCTGAGATTTTGTGAGATTCTCTGGATGAAATTTAATTGCTGTTTTCACTTTTTCCTTACCAACTGTATGTCCTGAATTCTGAGGCTGCATTTAATTCTTGCATTGATATTGTTTTGAATTGTGATATTGTGCAAAACTACTGTTCTAACCCCTCTTGAATACAGAAATAAGGGAAAACCAAATCAATAGCTTCCCAGATCCCTCTAAATTAAGATAACATAAAGCATTCTCCAGTATCATAGGAAAAGTTAAATGGGAAAGACAACTTCCACAAATACACAGAGGAACATAAGCTCCTTAGTGGTTGATGTCAGTGACTGACACAAATTACTCATATTAAAACAGAAGATATGTCACATTAGTTCTTCTGTGACACAAAGTTTCATTATTAATTAAAATTTTACAAAGCTCATCTATTTTATGCTTGGGTTTGTGCTCAGAGGAGAAAATGGCTCATGCACTAGAGGGTGACAACGTCTAATAGTGATCCTTCTACAGCTGATATATTAAGTTTAATTACATAAGAGCAGTAATTTAGTTAATATTGTGGTATTGATACTAGCAGTTCAAGGCATGGTAGAAATCCAGATGTCTGACACTGACGCGCCAGGAAGTTTCTAGATAGAAAATGTCCCTTACCCATGGAGTAAAGTTTTCATCTTTCCTTGAAATGTATGCTTGAATATGGTTTTCACATATGATTAAAATGAATCTTGTAAAATGATACCAAGAAACTTGAGTTTAACTTTTTAACTGATGCATACTACTATAAGCAATTTATATAAATCCCTAGTTCAGACAACCATGTAAAAATACAACCCAGCATTTTTGAAGCCTTAGATCAGCAAATATCCCTGAGTGATGTCGGCTTTGTCAGAACTGTTCATGTGATGAGATTAAAAGCTTCAGAGAACAAGTGTGGTAAATTACAGAAAATTTTATTTTTGTCAACTCAGTGTCTGCACCTATAGATGCATTGATGTGAGATCCTTTACTGATGTGGAAGAGGAAGATATGAAGTAGTTATGAAGAAGCTGGGAATAAGATCACTGAGAAAAATTAACAAGGAGCCATGTACAGGCACAGTTTGCCAGGCTCTGACGGCTTCTCATCCCACCAGGGCTGGAGAGAGAAGCAGTGTGAGGAGGCATGTGAGCAGTTTGTAACGAGATTGCAGCCAGAGCTTGTGGGAAAGCAGCAAAGGCTGATCAGGAGCCCTGTGCCCAGAGGCACAAGTAACAGAAAAGGGGAAGAGTACTGTCAGGATATCTTCACTGCAGAATGAGCTTTCACTACACTAATTCTGGTTTCCCTCCAGAGGGCTGAGCTCAATTTGCCTAGCTTGAACAAATAATACAGCGTACTTGTAGGGATTAATTTTATCTATTGCATGCATTGTAGTAAAAACCCCACTGGGCAGTTACATATCAAATTACAAAACGTGTAAGCAGTCTTATTCCTTTTTCCCCAACTTTCCTCCTTCTTGTAAAGCTAAAGATTAATTGCTATTTGAACTGCCTTGGGAGATGGGAAAAGCATTAAATGGGAAAAAATTATACATTAAAATGAAACTTATGATATGTCCTTTAAAAAAAAGTGTGTATATTGAGAGTTTCAATAGATTTTACTTAAAAAACACAAAACCTTGTGTCACACTTCCTATAAACAGGGTTATTATGACAACTCTTTCTATGTGCATCTTCTGTGCCATTAGTTACATCTCTAGAGTCATAATAAATTGCTTAAATTTTAGTGTAATTAAGTGTTAATCACACAATTAAAATGTATTTTTATTTTTTTTTTCACCTTTAAAGAGCTACTTATCTTGGGAGATGGTGAATGAGAACCATAGTAATTTCTGCTAATTTTTAGTATACTGTCTATTTTCTTTATTTTATTTTTTTCAGTTCTCACAAAGGGTTTTTGCCTTCAGTGATTTGCCTGTTTACACAGGAACTATTAATGACTACTGCACATTTAATGTTCTTCTCCTAAATCTCTAAAATTTTTTCAGCATCTCATTTTTTTCACATTAATGCATTAATGAAAGCTTCAGAGGGTTTTGTTCGTTTGTTTGTTTTTACCCCTTGAAGTGTGCTTTATTGTTTCATGTTCTATGATTCACTCATTCTTATCTAAAATGTCAGGTGATATATTGCTCTTGTTTTGTCAGTACAAGGGATTTTGTTTTACTGAAGGTTTTCGCTGCTGCCTACAGATCAGTAAATATGACTGGAACAGTACTCCTCCAGATTCTAGTTTATTTTCACCTCAATTGAAGGCTAATGCACCAACTTTTTTTACTTTTTTTCTTCTGAGTCCTCTCCACTTCCTATTTCTTAGAATCACAGGTGTCAAGGAAGACTTCAATGACATGCCTAGATCACTATTCTGTCTTTACAGTTCGTTTTTCTTTATGCTGTAAAAAGCATTTCTGTAACTTCCTAAAATTATTTTCGACCCAGTTGTCTATTAGAATTGATATTATTGTTCAAAATAAAGAATCATACTGGCATTATTCATCAGTCTGGGAAATACACTAAAGTACTAGCTTGTCAAATATCTTCCAGAGATCCCAAAACCCTATGGTTTTTATATCCAAGATGAAATAACAATAAAGCTTGTTTCATTTTACAGAAGTGTGCATATTTTTGCTCTATCATTATCTATAATTATTTCAGTAAGCTTCTGGACATAAAGCTGCCAACCTGTGGTTTGTATTGGTCAATATAATTTGGTACTTAGCTTTGCATTTTATCTCAGCCTTTCTCTGGCAGCTTCCCTGGTACTTGGCTACTGCTTGTGATCCAACTGAGCCTACATGTCCAATAAATATCACTACCTCTCTTCAGCTAGTGCCACTGTACTGAAATTTGGGCTAGTCAAAATGTATGAGTTTACCTCTGATGCCCTTCAGCTAAGTCTCCTAGGAGTTACTTCCAGTAAATTCTTCCCCTGAGCTTCAGTAATCACATGTGCTTGTGCTCAGGGTAAATGTTTATTGGGATCAGCAGCAGCAAGTCTAACTCACATGTGTTCTTTGAATAGATACTGGCTGTGACAAATGGCTTTTGTGTCAAACTGTGCTTCTTGTACGGGCATTTGCTCTTTCTCTTGTATGCTGGCTGTAGCTTTGCTACTGAAAATCAGATGATTTGACAGCTCTCCTTGTTTTAGATCCTTATGTGCTCCAGTTTGAGTGTTTTGCTGTCTCTCTTGGTCCATCAGCCCTACATCCATTGTGAGACTAGACTTATTTAGATCACTATGCTCTCCCTGACTCCATGGAAATAATTATCCGTTTGTTTGCTTGTTTATTTCTAGTGTCTATATAATTTATTCCTTCCTATCTGGTCTTCTTGAAGTAATTTTGGAGCAATGACAGGAACAGTATTGGTTTTATAGATGGGGCAATTAGCAGACATTTGTTTTCACCAGGCCTGGTTAAACAAACCACCTTTCCCCATTTGAACTACACACATCCCTAAAGAAAATCCATTCTCTGTGTCAGGTTAAGTGGAAAATGATGCAACTCACCAGCTTAATGTGCCAAGTTGTGTTACAGGTGAAGGAGTCACTTCACTGTAATGGAAAGAGCTGGGCTGGACAGCCTCACACAAAAAATTCAGCAGTGAGCCAGAAAAGCTAGAAGATTACAAATTCCAGAAAAGTGGTAAATTCAAGATGAGCAACTCTGTGCATCAAGCTGATAAACTTTGAGGTTTTTTCCACTAGTGTTGGTAGAAAAAGCACAGGTCCTATGTTCTGTCCAGGAATGCCTAAAAAGCCCATCAATCAAAACATGCTACATCTTCATTCAAAGTTGTGTTTGGTAGATAAATCAGATCAATAGGAGTGTACAAACATTCTTGAAAATCACTAAATTAATCCAGGTGGGAATTTCTGTGAATTTGAGTCTAAACAGAACAAAGCCTTACCTCTAGCTTTTTAGGACATATTCTCGCTGAATAACAAAGGGATTTTCCACCCTTTCTAAAATTGGTCTAAAAAACTCACTTGTGATGCAGAATTTTTGTATTTTGTTTCTAACTCATTAAAGAAACAAAAAAATTAGAAAAGTTTCAGAGCCTGAGTCAGTGGTGTGTGATGCTCACCCATTGAAACAGAAATAAACTGGATGTGTTTGTCTGTCCTGCGGTGAGGCACCATTTTTTCTGGTGCCATTAAAAATTGTATTAAGTAATACATGCTGCCTAGGATACTAAATGCTCTCTCTTTGTCCTAACAGCAATCCAAGTATTCAGATATGGGCAGAGGTTTTATCTTCTCTTGAGTCTATAATTTCTTGTAGACCCAGTACTAGACAAACCAGTCTTCTGGTGTTTTTAGCTTGTGGGGCTAAAGGATGGCCCCTGGCAGGAAGAACAGGCAGAGGCCACTGGCTGCATAGGGAACCCCTGCAAAGGAAAATTACCTCATAATTTTCTTTCTCTCAGCTCAGCTATCTTCGGTAGCTGTGGAAATGGGCCTCAACAGCAAAAGTGTGAAAGAAATTCACCCAAGTGCTTCTGATATCAGCAATAAAGTTGATAGAGAAGGAATAACTGATGGACAGCTGACACAAGTGTCAGAATTGACAGACAAGATAAGAGATTTCAATGCAGACATGTCAGATTCTAGATTTAAATCTTACCTATATTAAAGTAAAATATATAATCCTGAATGATCTTCATGCCCAACCAGAACTAGATAACACATTAAATATTTTACAGAATTTCAGTTATTTATACTCTGAAAAATTCCAGTTTCAGAGTCATTAGCAGAAATTATTTAGTGAAGAATTTTTCATAATGAACATTTAGAGCAGTGGTTGATATGGAACGCAAAATTTTGGAATGACTGAGGACATTTGTAGATGAATTACTCATCCCACTTCTTTATCTCTACCTGGCTGTAAACCACTTAGGTGTAACTTGGCAAATTTTTATTTATTCAGAGACTAATAAAACTTGTACAGAGCGCAAATGCCATTTGCACAAAATGTGCATAATAAGTTATCTACAGACACTTTGAGCATGTAGTCACTGAGTGAAAATGAGGACTCAGGTTGTAGTCTAACATACTCATTCTATGTGTTTTTAGAAAATACAGGTGGAATTTCCATATAAACATCACAATGATATTTGTCAACATTTCAAATACTGAAATGTGACATTAAGGTGTATGCACATACATATATTTGTCATACATGTATGTAAAAATTCTTAATCTTTTTGTTGTTAACTTATTTTCCAAAGACCTAAGAAATGCCATTGACTGGAAAACTTCTGAACCACCTTGGAGAGAGATTTTTCAACCATTCACAGGACAGAAGACAAATTAATAGGCTGAATGGCATCTGAAGTTCAAATACACAAGTGGAATGTAAAAGACTCTTAAAAAGGAAAGTCTCTGTTCTTTCTATAACTTGAATAAACAGAGAATGCCTCTTTCCTGTATTATCTGAGTAGATTTTCCATCTGGTGGAATTAAGACCTCATGAGTTTTACTTAAAATGTTACTTGATCTGTAGATGTAGGATACTTGAGGCAGTCTGTGACAGACAAATTATAACACACCTTGGGGCGACCTGAGAGATAACCAGTAAGATTGTATTGTAAGGAGAAGAATGAATATAATTTTCCATTTTGAATTCTTGTGACAAATGAGTAAATTTCTTCTGTGATGGGATGGCCTAAAGGGCAAAGACAAATGTATGCCTGTCACAGAAATTACTAGTCTGCAATAAATTACCAATAGAGTTTACTTAATTAAAGATTATATCAAATCAGTTAGCTTTTCAAATCAACATTTGTTCTCATCTAGAAAAAGACAAGGAAAAGACAAGAAAAAGACAACATTGAAAACAATTTTTGTGTTTTTTTTAACAACTTCCTGAAACTCATAGCTGCATGATCATTAAACGACCAAGAAAAACCTCATGCAGTACAAAAAAATCTGAAAACAACAAACCAAAGCTACATAGTCTTCTGTCATTAGTGAGTAGCAAATGGAAAAAGACAGTATTCAGTGTTTAATGAATTTTCCTAAAAGACATAAAAAAATCACATGCCTGCAAGTTTTCCTTTCCCTAGTGCATTACCTATTTGTGATGTCAGGATATTTCTTTCAATTATATTCTAATTCAAATACACAGATCTATAAATGCTTTTCAAAATAGGGAAGGCATCACTATCAACCTGAAAATCAAAAAGGAAGGATGATAACAGGAAAACCCTGATTCTGCTCACGTATCATCCATTTAGGCATTTAATCAAGAAAATCTCAGGTCGAAACTCCCAAGCTCAGACAATATTTTTCACAGTGTGCTATTGCATGCACTAAACAGCAATTCCCTACTTTACACAGGTCTGCAGAACTGTTTATCACCAATTTCTCACCTATCTTTGGCAAGCTGCAAAGGTGTAGACAATGTCAGTGCTAGCTCTTGATCTGCTATAGGATATCTGGAAGCTGACACTTATGTAGCTTGCAGTGAGTTTTGAACCAATTTAACCAACTCAGATTCCAGACTACTGAAGTGATGTCTCGATGAACATTGTCAGAAGAAATAGCTGAAAGCACTCAGGACCTCTCTTTTTTCCGCTTTTATTTGTTTTTCTTTTAAATTATTTCATATTTACTACTTAAATTGCTCTAAAGTGTTCTACTGGATGCAAAATGCAAGTTGGTTCTAAACCAGGTATTTGTGAAGATTTATGTTTCCAAGATTAGCCTGGGAAGATCAAGATCATTCTACTATGATAAACTAGGAACCTGAAGAACATACTCTTTTCTGTTTTTCAGAGAATAACACCAAAGGAACATCCTGAAGTGAAGTGCAAATGAGATAAAAAAACTGATATAAAATTAAGAGCTAGAAATAAATTATTACTTTTATATTGTTTCTGCATGTGAATTAAAACAAAAAATCTGTTTTCTATTTTCATGTATTGGATACTTAGAAGTTAATTAGATCAAATTTGTTCTCAGCCTTTAAGCTTTACACAAAATACAAAACAAGCTTTACACAAAATGCACAAAATAAGCTTTACACAAAGTACAAAATACTTCAGGGAGAGAGAGGCTTTGTCTCAACATCTTGCCACTTTCTGAATGGAGTTTTCTTTGTGTCTGTCAAACTTGTATATGACTTTCTGAAAACAAAGAAGAGGAGGAACTGGAATTCAGGAATTTGCATCTGACAGCAGCACCAGTGGTCCTGAGGTGAGAAAGAGTTTTATGCAGCTGACAACTAAGATTGCCTTTTTTCCAAACCTACTGGCACAGCCACGTATGCAGCTCTTCCCACGTTCATGCAGCCTCAATCAGTCTGGCAGAAATAAGCCGGTGAAAAGGATAGTGGTGGTTGAGATGGCCGAGCAATGATGGGAGAATTCTTGGAAGAGATTGTGGTCTTCTAGCCGGGCTATCATTAGAGCAGCACATAGTCCTGTGGTCTGGCTTATGGCTTCTCCTGGAATGCACACCCTTTCTGTGCTTTCTCTTCAAAGGCAAGACTAAATGATAGTCTACATCAGAGGCAGCAAGAGCAATCTATTTTTTCTTTGCTGTGTGAAGCACTAAGATGGAAGCTTAGGGGCAGCAGAAGAGGAGTATATCTTTCATTACTGTCCTTCCTCCTGTTTCATCTTTTTCTCAGTTTCCCCTAAATACTCTTTTTGCCTTTGTTTAAAAGAAGTAGATTAAAGGAAGGCATTGCAAGAATCTTCCCTCTTGCTTCCGCTTGTGATTTTGACCATCTATCTCAATTGCTTGTTAGGCTTCAGGCACTGTGAAATTGGTATCCCCTAAAAGGTGCAATAAGGTAGTACAGTTCTTTCATCTTTTTTCCAGATACCTGCTTTTATTTTGGTCTAATGTTGAAAAGGTGTTTTTCCTGTAAGTTTGGAATTTGTTGTGTATTACTCAACTTCTAATGCATACTTTGGAAGGCTTTTAGAAAGTTAAAATAAGTACTCTGTAACACAGCATCCACAATGTCCTTGTTGTTCTGGTGAGTTCTCCATTAATCAGTTATAATGGGTTGATGACCCCAAGCTGATAAAACTTTGACCCTTGCATCTCAAAGAAGACAAACTTTAAGGCAAGCACATGCACCTGTCACTATGTATTTTCACATTAGAAGGGAAATGCACCAATGTCATTATTATTATTTCTTCAGTGATAGAGTTGAGGCCTCTGCAGGGGTGATAAAGCCACAAAACAACAGAAAACTGAGATTAAAAAATAACCAGGCAAAAGAAACCAATTAAAAAAATAAGGAAAAAAAAAGAGGAACAAAGGACAAAAGGAAGGAGTGAAGGAAAATACAAACAAGAGGAAGAAAAGATAAGAAAAGGAGAAAAGAAGAAAAGATAAGGAGAAAAGGAGATGGGAAGGGAAGGGAAGGGGAGGGGAGGAGAGGAAAGGAGAGGAGAGGAGAGGAAAGGAAAGGAAAGGAAAGGAAAGGAAAGGAAAGGAAAGGAAAGGAAAGGAAAGGAAAGGAAAGGAAAGGAAAGGAAAGGAAAGGAAAGGAAAGGAAAGGAAAGGAAAGGAAAGGAAAGGAAAGGAAAGGAAAGGAAAGGAAAGGAAAGGAAAGGAAAGGAAAGGAAAGGAAAGGAAAGGAAAGGAAAGGAAAGGAAAGGAAAGGAAAGGAAAGGAAAGGAAAGGAAAGGAAAGGAAAGGAAAGGAAAGGAAAGGAAAGGAAAGGAAAGGAAAGGAAAGGAAAGGAAAGGAAAGGAAAGGAAAGGAAAGGAAAGGAAAGGAAAGGAAAGGAAAGGAAAGGAAAGGAAAGGAAAGGAAAGGAAAGGAAAGGAAAGGAAAGGAAAGGAAAGGAAAGGAAAGGAAAGGAAAAAGAAAAGAAAAGAAAAGAAAATTTTGCTGATTAGGAACTGAGAACCAGCAACCAAATTCAGGCTTCTGGAATTACCAGTTAACAGCTACAATACAAAAGCAACCAAGAAGTAATGCTTTATTTTGAACCCTGAGGACAAGAGTATTTCAAATTGATATTTAGAAAAGTTTCATATACCTCAGAGGTATTCCAAGAGTCAGCAACACCCATCAGTCACTGGAGGCAATTTTTAGGACAACGCAGTCTTTTTTCTCTGTTTCAGTAGCTCCTGGAATAACAAGGTAAAGAAGGGAACAGTTTTCTGTCTCTGTTTCACCCTGATTTTTGACACTCTAGGAACTGTAAAATCAGTGCAAATGGACACAAACACAAGTGAGGAAACCTACAAAAAACCTTTGAGGTACCACTATAAGCCTTCTGTGGTTCAAGCATCTCAAGTTTCATGCGTGTCTTAAAGGGCTTTAACTGCTTTACTGAAGGTATCTTTTATTCCTCTAGCTGACATTTTGGTGGGCCAGGAATTTTGCCTACTAAGAATGTAGTGGTGACAAATTGCATTATGAATATTCCACTGAAATAAATTCACAGAAATGTTGGTTTTAACTAGAAATGATGTTAGGGTGACTTATTCTACTTAGTGGTCCTTTCTATGAGCATAGTCCCTCCAGCTTATTTTCTTACTCACATGGGGTTTTTTAATCATCTTAATTTACAGAGACAACATCTTTTTTTTTTTTTTTTTTGGCTAACATCAGGTGAATAACAAGCAATGTTTATCAGTTCTCTCTTTTTTCTTGTTTCTCCTTTGTTTCACCTCTTGCTTCTACTTTTTGTTCCTTCTGTTGTTGTCTTCTTAGCTGAAGTCCTTTTCATCCTATCTGAGCAGCTGATTTATATTCTTAAAATATTTTTTTCTATTTATATCACTCTTTGTATCCTTCTATAGACAGTTCTTGCTGTGCAACTTCTCAGAAAATGCTGGCAGTGAGAGAAGTGAAAAACTCTAGTACATATCTCCCTTTCAATTCTTCCAATTACTCAGGCAAGATTCAGAAACCATATATTTTAAGGCCAGATTTATCTTCACTTTTTGAGTTAGAAAGAAATTGTATGTATGTAGGGGAATATATTAAGTATGGGAATGAAGCATAAAATAGTTTTCAAACAGGATTGTCAATAATTTTTTGACTTCAAATCAAAGACCAGATCAAAATGCAGTTTTGGCATTTCCAAATCTATGATATAGGGCAGTTTCAAAGATCATTCTTTCTCCCAAGAAAGAGCAACAGTTTAAGGCACTGTATTAGTAGGCAGGCAACCTCATTCATTGGCTTCTGTGTCTTGAGAGCTTTTGTTAAGCAAGCCACAGATACAAGTTAGAAAGCCATTGCCTAAAAAGTGAAGATAAGAAGCTCACTTCTAGCTTTGACCTCTTCAGAGGTCATTGCATAACAGAATTTGAATCTCAGGGGTGACAGAGCAATGAAACCTCTGGCTTGCAGAATATTAAGGGAATAAATGCTCCTTTGCTGACAAGGCACTGAAGAAGATAATTTGGTTTGGGTTTTGGTCTAGAAATTCAGACTACACAACTGGGATTGATATGTCTTCGTTCCAAGAGCTACATTCTACTTTTTGTCACTTAAATCTTTATAAGGACTTGTGAGATATTATCTGTCATTTATAGGGAACCAAAAAATATATCAGATTTATTTTCTCTTACCCTTCTTATGGTTGAAAAAAGCAAAGCTAAAATTTCAGTATGAATTCTGATACTGTGAATTTGGAGGCATGTAACTTGGGAATTTGGTAGGTCTCTGAATTACAAAATTATCTTGGGAAAATTAATATGCTTGTGAATGGATTTGATAATTGAATTCAGAAAAAAAATTACTACTTGAAATAACTGAATTCAAGATTAAATAAAGCTTGATTTCACTAATTAATGTTATTGAGCAAAGAGTGCAGGAAATTAGGTTGGCCTTCCATTGGCCTCTTATTAAAATTGTAAGGAAGTAACCTTCATCTTATTGTTCATTTGATTTCTAACTAATGAGATTGGTCTTGGAGCTAGAATTGCCCTTTTGAGCAGCTATATTTGAAAATCATACTGATGATATCTTTTCTTATTTCTGAAATCTAAAATCATACATCCCTGTCATTTACATTTTCAGAAAATAATATAGTGTTATCTTCAGCAATAAGCTCATCAGCTACATCAGGAGTAATTCTCATTGAATATAGGCTTTTTTTATCTATCACGGGTTTAATTTTACATTTATGTATGAATTTGAAGTTAGAAGCAGGTGGTATTGGAGTTTGAAGGTTTATAGCTAAAAGGTAGTACGTGATACTATTTCACTATTACAGGTATTATCATTAATTCACCTTGGAAATTTCTACTATCTGAAACCCCTTACATTTTCTGTTGTAATTCCACAAACTAGCAAGACATTTGGGGTAGGAAGAGAGGAACATGGGACGGGACATAGAGATTCATCTTGTTTGGGAATCTCTTTGACAGGATCCCCTGGAAACTGTCATGGCAGGAAGAAGATGCCAACCGTCACAGCACAAGAACGATACACAATCTGTGGGCAGAAAAATCAATAAAAATTGAGAATACAATGGGAACAGACAAAACTGGCCACTCTATGAGCAGCCCAAGAAAGCCATGTCTTGAACAATTCCCAATGCCAAAAATCCAAAATTCGGTTGGAGGTGAAATAAGCAAAGGAGGTCAACAAGATGGATTTCTGTAAGCAGCAAAGATAAGGCTGAGGAAAAGGCTTGTGACACACTGGAGCAGAGTGTCCTTTTCCTTCTGACAAGGAACCTACCGGATACCCTTTTTCCTGCCAAAAGCTGCCCTCCAGGACCCTGGTCTCTGAGCCTCCTCTCAGGGTCTGTCAGATGAAGGCAGTGCTCATGTGAAAGGGAGGTCAAAGCAGAGAACACTAAGCTTACTGAGATAAACACACATCCATGAGACCACAGAGGATACACCCAATGTTGATGAAAGAGGTGTCTGGTGTCAACTGTGGGAATACCTTCAAAATGTAGTGGCAATAGTTTACTTTTTACTGTGAAGCCTCATATTCAAGAAGGGTAAGAGTCACAAGTTTATCAGCCTCTCCTCACTGCCATCCAGGGAGAAAATGAAAAAAAAGATCCTCCTAAAAGCAGTTTCCAAACCCAGGATTACAATATTAGGAACAACCACTGGTTTTATCAAGGCTGAATCTTGCCTGACTAACTTGATTAGTCACAGAGGTGAGAAAACTGACTGTATTGATATAGGGGAACTGCTGATGTCATTATATCCTTCACTGGGCCTCCAGCATGGTCTGTTCACAGTTGGTAGTATTTTTGGAGGACTATATCAGATGGATCTCCTCTAAGTAGCACAAAGATCACTCCTGCCATGGATAGGAGGAGGAGCCATGGGTACACAGATGGAAGAAAATGTTCCAGAGATTGTGGGATCTGACAGGGAAAGAGGTACAGCATGAGATCAGAGCACTCATAGGGCCCAACACAGTGCACTGGTCAGGATGGAGCAGCCAGCCAGGCTCACGGGGGTCCGAGCCACTGCCTGAAAAGTGCAGAACTGTAGTGTTTTGTGGGATATGGAGCACGTATTTCCTGTAGACTCTGAATATATTATAAATCATATCTATATACATATTTTAAGCATCGCATCTGTAGGTATTTTTGAATGGGATGGAAACTGAGGTTTTCTCTTGCGGGTCACCATATAGAAATGATCAAGGCAGGGCAAGCAGATTTCTTCTTGCTTCTAACATCCTATGCTGGTTCTGAAAAGCCAAGAATTAAAATCATCAGAGCCCTTTACTCTTGTACCTAACAGAATGTCTTCAAGGGGAATCCTAAAGGCCTTTGAAATCATTAGAGTTTCATTTGAATTGTGTTAGTTGTAACAGAGTAGGTTTGGCTTTAGTATCCTAGTGGATTTCTGCTCTCCTGGTCTTGTATATGTAGGACTGCTGCAGTTTCCTATTCTCAGTGAGGTACAACTGGTTTCAAAAAGCAGAACCACACCCAGGAAAAACCACACAAGGCCAGTCACAGAATTAAGGACAGGAGTACATTTATCAGCATTCACCTGAACATGAACTGTATGGATGGCATGAACACAATCCTTCTGTAATCATAGGTAAGATATGAATTCTCAACTACCGTTTTCGAAGACACAAAAAATATAATTTGCCCAGCCAAAACAAGCCCAAGAACCCAAAACCAAAACAAGCAAACAAACCAACAAAATCCCTTTATAAATTGAGGATGACTAATTTAAACATCAAGATCCTCTTTGATTTCATATTTCTTTTCCTGGTTTCTATTTGCTACTTATAACAGACACTGAATTGACAAAAATAATTCCACTTAAAATTTACTAGTCAGATGAGTGATCTCTTTAATTTTATAATGCTGTTAAGTATTCCTGGAACATATCAACACATGGGAAATGAGAGCTGAAACAGCATATAGAAAACATATTTTTCCACAAAAGAAAACATAGCTTTACTTCAATACACTTTTTGGAACAAAATAAATTTATTGCTTTCTTTTCCTCAGCCTTTCCTGATAAAAATGTCCAAAAGACAAATATTTAACAGTACTGGGACCCTGAGACCAGGGGGAGAATCTGGAACAGAGAAGAGCTTTGTAGAGGAATATAAAAAGGTCAGGAAATGTTTAGATAAATAAGAGGGTCACAGATGTGGGCTTGCTGATTCTGAGAAAGAGATTACTCGGAGGAAGTTGTGGAGAAAGTGAAGAAGATGGAGTCAGACTCCTCTCAGCGAGGCCCAGTGATAGGACATGAGGCAATGTGTACAAGCTGAAAAGAAAATCTTTATAAAAGTGATCAAACACTGACAGTTTGTCAACAGGTGTTCTGGAGTCTCCATCCTTGGAAATATTCAAACTCTGTTTGGATACTGGCCTGGGCAACCTGCTGTGGGGATCCTCCTCTAGGCATGGAGGATTCAACCCGATGAATTTGAAGTGTGTCCTCCATTCTTGACCGTTCTGTGGCAGAATAACTGTTTTATACTATCACAACTTTTAAACTCCTGTTGCACTGCTAAAACACTTCCTTTGCATATATGTGGCTAAAAAACACAGCATAAAGAACAGTTATAATTGTGGTTTGGAATTTCTACCCTTGCTCACATGAAGCAGAATCTCAAATGAATCAAATTTTTACTTCTAATGGTATTTTTGTAATAGAAGTGGCAATGGAAAAAGACCATATGGTAGATCCAGTTTTATTTCAGTTCATACCCTTCAGTTTTCTGCTCAAAATGCAAGTCCAGTTCATTCAATAAATCCGTAGCAGCTCTCACTTTGATGCTTCTTGAATTCAACCTGCACAGGCTCTCCACAAGTTGTTTGTACAATATGAAATATAAGAGGAAATTTTAAAAATAAGATTAAAAACTACATTGATAATTATTTTGTCTGTTGTATTAAAAAAAAAAACTATCCCCAAACAACTGAAGATATTTAATCAGTTGAAGATTTTGTATGTGTGGGAATACAATATTTTAATCGAGATGTGTATCAATGCAATTCACCTTGCATACAATATTTATCTTTTGTTTAGCTTTCTTTTCAGAAATATTTTTTCAGATAAAAGATAGTTACTCTTTTGGAATGGTTTGTTCAAATATAAGTATTTGCATCAAATATTTCAGGAGAAAATAAAGTTTAATCTCTTTTCTGAGTCTCACTGGAACAGAGATCTTTCTCAGAGACCTTCTGGAGTCTCCTTTCGTGGAAATATTAAAAAGCCACCTGAACACAGCCCACCTGAGCAGGGGAGTTGGACAAAATGTGTGGGAGGAGGGTACAGGGAGAATGGGGCGGAGACGCCCCAGGGGAGGACTCTGCGGTCTGAGCGTCAATCATCTGTAGCTCACTCCCTCCTTTCTAGAATGATCCCTCTTCCTCGCTCCCCCATTGGATTTTGTTACAAGACCACCCTCTCCCCACACTTCCATAGGTGTACACCACATCCCACCACCTTAACCCCTCCTCTGAGCCCTCTCCTTGTTGGTCGAATTGTACCCCAACCCCGCCTACCCGCCCCCCCGTGTTATAAACCCTGGTCCCAGCCTGGGTTGAGGCTCACCCTTACGTTGGCTCCTTTGTGCTGCGGTGGTGTCAGTGCTTCCCTGCCTCCTTGGACGCTCGGACCTGCCTACAGTAGGCCCAGCCGGATCCACGCCAGTGTCTCGAGGCCTCCTTCCTCACGCTGGTCGGGCGGAAGACAAACATCCGGGGCTGCGGGCACGGCGGGCTGGCACGGGCCGCTCCTCCGGGATCCGCCAAGGAGGCGCTCTGCTCGCCCCTGCCCAGGGGCTCCCCCGCGGGGAGGAACCATCCCGCAAAGATGACCTTTAGAGGTGACTTCCAAATTCTAGCTTTCCACACACAGGAAATAAATTGAATGCGATAAATTACCATCATGTTATATATTTATAGATCTGCTTGCAACACGGTCTTTGGTTGCCCAGAACACAGTGAAAATCTTTGTGATAACATTACATTGTAATTTCTGATAGAAATTACAAGACCCTTACTCGCTAAGAAGTGTGTATATATATGTATATGTAAACACACGCATATATATATATATATGCATTATAACGTCGAGATATAGATAATATATAAATGTCTATAAATACGCCAATTAAAGCTATGATATTTTTTGCCATTATCTAAGATATAACCATTTCTAATTATCATGGCTGTTGACAAAGGATGAGTTGCATCACACATGTGATTTTCTGCTCACTTATTTTCAGTCCTTTGGCTTGCCAAGCCCTTCCACATGTGTGGATATGGAAAAGGAAGTTTCCTGCACAGAGGTACTAATTTTTCTGTAAAGCACCAGTCCAGTGAAATCCAAATGCCTGTTTAGAGTCTTCTTTAAAAACAAACAAACAAAAAACCCCAACAAAACACAAAACAAAACAAAAACAAACAAAACAAAAACCACAACAACAAAAGCAGTCATATTTTGCAGTAATAGATGCGGGTTTTTTCTAACATAATTTCAGTAGCCAGAGGAAACTTGACCTGCTGGTCAGTAGAAGCAAAGTGAAGTTGTTAGAAAAAAATATGCGTACAAATTTGGAAAAGTTTACACGAAGCCACAAAGAAAGCAATTTTCTTACATTAAACCTTTTTTCTTATTTATTTTTAATAACTTTAAAATTTTTTGAGGGGCTTCTTTTGTGTGTGTTTGTTTTTTTCTGGTTAAGACTCCTAGGCTTTTTTGATTAACACAATAGTGTTAAAACATCTGACCATCTGTCTGGGAACTGTAAAACTTTTCTGTCTGTGTCATCATAAATGCTGTCCCAAGTCAGAAGTACAATGATGCCCCCAAGTATACTGGGGCAAAAGTTTGAAGATAATAATGTGCTGCTTTAGGCTTATTCTGAGTTAGGAATAAGGAAATACTTTGGGTGAAAGTTCTGAGTCTCTGAATTCCATAAGCCAAAGTGCAGTGGAAAAAGAGTGACATTTCATAGAATCTTAGACTACCCTGAGCTGGAAGTAACCCACAACAGTCATTGAAGTCCAGCTTCTCACCCTGCGCATGGCATGCCCAGGAGTCATTCCATGTGCCTGAGAGTATTGTCCAGATGCTTCTTGAATGCTTTCAGGTTGGTGTCATGACTACTTCCTTGGGAAGCCTGTTCCAGTCTCCAACCAACCTCTGGTAAAGAAGCTTTCCCTAACATCCAACCAAAACCTGTCCTGACAGAGATTTACTCCATTTCCTCCAGTCCTGTCACTGGTTATGAGACTGAAGAGATCGGTGCCTGCCCCTCCATGCCCTTCACAAGGAAGCTGTAACTGCAGTCAGGTCTCCCCTCAGTTTCCTCTTCCCCAGACTGAACAGACAAAGTGACCTCAGCTGCTCCTCTTATCGCTTCCTATGTACACCCTTCAACATCTTCCTAATCCTCCTTTGGACACTCTCTAATAACCTAATGTCTCCCTTATGCTCTGGCACCCAGAACTGTCCCCAGCACTCGAGGTGAGGCTGCCCCAGAGCAGAGCAGGACAATTCCCTCCCTTGCCTGGCTGTGATGCTGTGCCTGATGCACCCCAGGACATGGGTGGCCCTCCTGCCTAGTTAGGACAGAATTAGAACAATATCCCAGAGAAAAAAAAGTTATTAATTTAATTCAAATAACTGTGATGAATGTCCATACTGCTTTGAAAATATTGTTAACACTTGGAAAAAAAAAGATCAAATTTAATACTCTTGGTGCCTTGGAGTGGCTAGAGAGAGTTAAAAGAATAAGGTAGGTAGTTATTTAAAAGCCTGCAATAGATACGCCATGGGCATTGCAAAAGCCTCTCAGAGACTGCATCCAAGATGGATGATGGTCATGAGTTTCTCAGACAGATATAAGTTTGGTATATTTGCATATCAGAGGTTAATTATCCAATTATAAATTCAAGTAATAAAGTCATATTTCTGTGGTTCTCTTCTTCCCCCCAGTTCACTTTTGTTTATGCTTAGGGCCTGAGGCAGATGATGTTCTTGGTTCTCAGGCCAGGAAGAATCATTTTGTCTGACCAAAATGTGAAGAGAGCTTCCTAACACTCTTACGTGGAGTTCAGAGTTGTACACTAATGCAGTACAGGATCTGGAAAATACAAGAGCTAAAAATTAAGATATCACTATTTACTTAAAAACAGGTGACAAAGGTAGTTTGGAAAGATTTCCAAAAACAGTACATTTATGCAAATAACAATTGTGTACTTGGAATTTTTTTTAAGTGTTTGTTTCTTGTATTGGAAATTTTACACTTTCTTAGTTCTTATTGACCACAATTGAATATGAAATTAGTAGTTTTGAGCTGTCGTTTTCCACATAGATTACTTTCTTAATTACTGTGGGATTTCTTTTATTTATTTATTTATTTTTTTTATTTCTGCCTTAGTTTGGCAAAACGCAGATCTTTTTTTCTTTTTCTTTTCTTTTTATACACTTTTTAAGTACTAGGTAAACCTCAATTTTCTGAACATCTTTAAAATTTTTTGAAATGTTTTTTTTGCTATCTCTATTAAATATATATCTTTCCTAATAATATACAGATCATATTAATTAATTCCTTGTTAATAAGAATATTGCAATGAAATTCAAGTAAAATTTCATTGTCCCTGTTCCTGTTTAAAATATTCTTCCCTTGTGAAGTCTTTACTTCTTCAGGCCAGGATGGACAAAAGTAATAGTAACCATTCCTCCACTGCATTTACCACTAGCAGAATCTTTTCTGGATACATACAGTTTTTTGGCTTTTGAGTCATAAGGAAATTTCTTGGTTATTTGATCTATGCAATGATTTTTCCTTCCTTTCTTTGTTCCATGTGTCGCACATCATAAATTATAGACCAGCTGTAAAATATTTTTAATAGTCTAGCAGCATTGCATTTACCATGTTTGCCAGATCAGAAAAGCTCTTAGGCCAAGATGGAAAACTGGAATTGTGCCTCAGTTTAGTGTGGGTACTTCTTTGAATTTAAACTACTTATAAGTAAACATTCTTTCCAGAAGGTTTCCTTTTCTACATGTAAAAAATGCATACTACCTGTACATTCATATTCCTTAAACCTGCCTAAAGATATTTTCCTCCCAAATATTTGGAGAAGATAATTAGCTGAGAAATATTGGTACTGGAAAGAGAAATGTAGTACCCAGTGACAAGAAATATTGAATTTTTATACTCATTAATTCTGATTGCTAAAAAATTATATCTTTATATCATACTGTTCTGAGCAACATAAATTTGTAGCAATAATTATTAATTATGCATAGGAATGGAAAATAAACTCTTCAATTCAGATGTACTGGTAGTGCGTCACATATCACACACTGGACTGTACTGAAGAACTGGACAAGTGATTACATTCAAGAAAATTGCTTTGTACGTCTCTCTGTTTCTTGTTTCTGTAAGTATTGTGAAGAGTGATAATGCACAACTAATGTTACCTCTATGTATTAATCAAGATTTCTAGTGGAAATGGATTTTGAGACAAATAGCATACTTTTCTAGACTGTGAATGGCAATTATAATAAAAGAAAAATTGGGAAAAAACCAGCAAAAAACCATCACGACACTACAGCTTCCTACCGACTCTTTCACGTGCATAAAATCTCTTAACTACATTTCAGCAACTGAAAACAGAATGACTGAGTCTATGGAAAGATTGCCTCTGCTACTGTATTTTGTTGAAAATAGTATTTAAGATCAGTGAATAGTACTAAGTCTACTTAGGGATAGTATAGCAAATATATTTTATATCAATATAAAAAGTAATTTCTTTAAAAGGAGTTTGTATCTTTGCGTACCTCTAACTGCACTACAATTAACAATCATCTAAGATGTGGAAGTAATAGAGAACTTTTACCATACAGTCAATACTTCCCTAAAATATCAGTTACTTTTAAAAGCTTTTAAACATGTTTTAGCAATACCTTTAAAATAACACACATACAGGTGATAAATCCAGTTAGCTGTTAAATACAAAAAAAGTATTGTTTTTCTCTGGATTATTTCTTAGATTTTTCCATTTTTCCCATTGTAATCCAAATGTCTTTTTTTTTTCTGTTGTTTGCTGCCTTTTGATATTTCACAGCTGGCGATGACAATCGTACTGGGTCACAGAGTGTAAAATGTACTGATTCATAAATAATTGACTAGAATTAATAACCAGATGAGACCAGGGAAGAAAATTACTTACATACTTTGAACCTATAGGTTGGGAAAACACTGCTGCACTTGTCTTCCTCCTAGGAACTTTGATCATTATCTTTCTGTGTCTGCTAAGATCAATTTCCTATTGAAGAAATGGAACATTTAGTTTTAATTAAGGGTGCAAAATTTGGTTGTTTCAGTTCAAATCTGAATGTTTCAAGGGTTGATTTTGGATCACATTTCTGGAAACTGTATGCATTGATGTCCAGAAAGATGGAAGATATTTGGATGATATAGGTAAATGTATAATAGGGTAGAAGTACTATCATGGTCACTCACACGAGGGATGTTTAGTGGCATACAATAACAGAAAATAGTTCAGCTATGAATTTTAAATCAGGAAGGGGCCTTTGTCTTTTTGAAGGGAAAATAAACTGATAGGTAAGGATGTTGAGATCATAAGTTTACATCGTTGAAATCAAGCTATTAATGGTCAAATTTTAAAGGGATTTATAGGAAGTCAGTATTTAGGTGACTTCTCCTTTTTGCTTGTTGACCATCACAGGTAGGCATCAGCGTGTTGAAGGAGACTTGTTCAAGTCTCTTTTATCTTTGTGAAACTAAATCCCATTCAAATTCTTGGCTATGTATCTGTATCACTCAGCTGTTTTGTTCAGAACCAGAAGTAGACACAGGTGTGCACTGCTTTAACAAGGTTGCAAGCCAGATCTGTCATTATATTCTGTTTCATCCTTTTATGGTAATTCCTTTATCAAACTGGATAAAATAGATTTAAAACAGATTATTTGCTTGCATAACTCCAGTGAAGTAGTTAAAATTTTAAATGGAATTTAGAGCTTCATAGTTGGTAGCATCAAATATTGAATAAACAAAATTTGCATTACAAAAAAAATTGTACATCTGGTGCAGTGAAAGAATCGGAAGAGGAAAAGAGGATAGAGGGAAGAGAATTACTGTGTTTCTGGGCCTAAATAGGTGTTTTCTATGATGATTCAAAGTGACTTCTCTATCCTTGCTGACTGGGTCTTTCCCTGCTATAGAAAAGCACTCAGTGAAGTCCAGTGGGTTGTATCATCCCACTTTTTTCTTTTCCTATGCAGCATATGAAGTTGGTGCACAGATCATTTTATCAGGGCTCTGCTGGCATCATTACAGAGGCTGTATCCTACAGAATGCTATCTACTTTGCTAAGCTTATGGTGAGAACTGTCTAGTAAGGCTAATATAAATCTGTTTTTACTCTTGTCATACAGCATTTTCTTCTTTATATTTATTCATGTGAGCTGAGCTTCAAAGAAGACAGAGATCGTTGTGCCTACTTTAGGGAGAAGTTTGCACCACAAAGAATAAACTTATTTACTTGCAGCTCTGGGTGTAGTGTTGCTGTTGTGACTCCATAAATTTTAGGAAAGGAAATATGCTACACTTAAGAACAGATAGAAACCGAAGACCAAAAGCTGAAATGAGTTGTGAGAAGTCCTTTGGGTTCTACTAAGTGAAATATGAAAAGAATTTTCCATGTTATAAATTGTTGCAATAGAAGCAGTGTCAGCTTTAGTTTTATGGCCGTATATTTATGGCTATATATTTATGTTTTCTCATTACAGCATGCTCCTCCAAAATATCTGAAAATATTTAGGATAAAATTTGTGCAAGTACTCTAGCTGAAAGTTTGGATGAAAACTGCAAGAACCTTTATTTTTATGAAATCTCCAATTTATTTCAACCATTATGTTAAACCAGAGTAAATTCTTCTGTATTAGACCCTCAGCAAAAAAAGAAGATGACGAATGACACTGTGGCTTCATTCAGGTTTTATGAAATAGAGCAAGTTCTGCAATCTTGTATTGGAGAGAATTATGTTCTGAATTTGAAGACATCAAATCTTTACAAAGCCTGAAAGACGTAAAAAAAATAAATCCAGTATTCCACCTGCAGTGTTGAGTATGAAATATAATTTTCAGCAATGATTGTGTCATTTTGTTGTCCTTGGCTGCCCATTTTGGTTCTAAGCATAAGCGGTTGTATGGAATTCTGCAGTTTGTCCACTACACAAAAAGTTGTGTAGAGAAAAGCACAAGTATATACTGTTAAGTCTGTCTGCATGCCACTAGTATTTCTGTGCTTTTTTTCTCTTCTTTCTCAATTTCATACTTTTCCTCCTGCAGTTACTAGCATCATGTTGAATGATTTACATTAAAGGTGCTACTTATTTCTACAGTGAGTTCCAAGCAACCTGATGCACAGTTCTAGGTAAGACTTATATACTTCAGTACAAATAATTTTAAGAACATAGAGGTAGGTATATTTTCTTGGCATAAATTGTCTTTATTTAAAGATGAATGATGGGTTTTTTTAAGGAACAGAGCAAATAACATACATTGCCATCTCTCTAATGGAGAGACTGCTGTTATGTATAAACACTGTAGAACTGAAACAATTTAATTATCAAAAATCCCTTGAATTGGAGACCAGTTGTCCTTTCATGGCTGTGGCTTCAGAAGTTGAAGTGATAAGAACCTTGAAACTAAGTTTTGACACTGACCATTTTGTAGAGAATTTTTTGAAATAAATGTAAAACAAGGCAAATGAAGGCTCCATAGACTGTGAACTTTCACAGTAGTCTGTTAATGCAGCGTCTGGTTACAATTTCAGTCAATTTATGTCAGGATCAGGATGGATGCATTGCTCCTGCTGGTTGACACTTTATGTTGATGCTTCTGTAAGTTAAAATACAAAGCCCACAAAGTCCAAGCAAATCTTTCAGCTGTCATCAATGAGCTTATTATGAGATACAGACGGAATTTTTCTTACTTGCAATTTGTTGTAGTGTCTACTTCTCTGTATTTATTGGTGAGATAATCTGGGAGGTTGATGATCAGTTTGCTAAAATGGTTGTTAGTCAGCTCAGTTGTTGCTTTCACTTTGATGGCTCTGAAGATGGCTTGATCTGCTAGAGAAGTGTTATGTTGGGAAAACATTTAAATATAGTACTGTGAAAAGCTGTGTGTTTATTTATGGAAACTGTTGTTTTCTGAATTATAGATTATTGAGGCTCCTCAGAAACCAAGATAAATGGAGTAAGTCCCAAAGGAATTTTTTAGTAGACTGTTTGTGGTTGACATCATGAAGATATTTCTAGGTTACCCTATTATTTACAACATTAGGTGTATCTTACAACTGGCTGATCACTCATAGAAAAACAATAAAGCAAGAAACATGAAAGACATATTTTGCTTCATTGAAAAGTTCTTAGAATAACTTTTACTTGTCTTAACATGTTCCACTTGTTAAGGTTATCACTTGTTGACATTCAAAATAAAGCATCCTTCAAAAGTATCTCAGTAGAGTTGTCTGCATGTTTGTATTCCAGACAGCAGCAAACTGGTACCCACTACCAAATTCTACCCATAAGGCTGCGGTTCTGTAACCCTGCTAGTACCCCACTAAAGTATTTTATGTTCTGTCAGAAAAGTTGCATCTACACCACATGCAGAGCTAGGGTGGAGCAGGTGGAGGAGCCTAAATAGTGCTATTCCCAGCCGCTGTCAGGCGTCATAGGAGCTGTCAGCCTAACACATCTCCACAAGCATAAGTGAGCCCATGGGCAATGTGGCAGGAGAAGCCACCCCAATAACCCAGCCAGCAGGTCTGTCTCTGTCTCCCTAGGCTTCCCTTGGAATGCTCCAGACCCATGTCAAGGGGACACTTACTCCAGGCCAGTCACCAGCAGTAATATTTTTAGGTGACATCCAGAGTGTCACTGCCAGAATCAGGGGCCAGGATCATGTTGTGAGATAAAGGGTGTTGCGGTTCACATTGTGTTTGTTCGGTTCCCTCCCCCCCATCGTTATGTTAGTGGTCTTGCCCAGGGTCCAGTTCATGTCAATCATTGTACCCCTCCCCAGTTTCCATAGTTACCTAATGTATCTTGTTCGTTCCCCTCCCCTGGCTACCTGCCTATCACTCGGCACCCCTGCCTCTTTTTCCAGAAGCTTCTGGCTAGGGTGTCGGGTGATTGGTTGAGGGGCCAGGGCTCCACCCGCAACTTTGTTCCATTGGCCCCTTACCAATGTCAATCCTGAATGTATCTCCCTTACCTCGCTTCTGATTTGTTATCCCTAGCTCCTGCAAAACTGGAGGAGTACTAGAATGGGCAGGTTCTGGTATATTTGGGAAGAGAGGTGATACAGAAGAGGGGATGCTGAGAGCAGGATAACTTGAATTAAGATGTTGAGGTGATTATAAAACTCCTGTGGGAGTAGCTACTGAAATTACATCCACCTCGTGAGATGGTACCAAGGGGTACAAGGTTGGAGGGGGAGGAGGAAGGTGGTCTATAGGAGGAGATGGAGGAGGAGGTAACGGGAGGCAATCTAAGGGATCAGGAGGGGGAGGCAGAGGAAGGTGGTCTAAAGAGTCCCACCTCCGTTCTGGTAGATCAGTTTCTTCTTTTTCTTTTTCTCTGGATACTTTATATAATTTTATTTCCTCTTGCTGTGTCTCCCTTTCTAACCAACACTTAGCATATCTAGTCTCTTCGTCAGAAGGTTCTATTTGGGTATTGACATATCTAATTAAAGCTATACATAACCATCTTTCTTTTGTCCTGTACCAGGGCAAATAAATAGGTCCTTCAGCAATACTCTCTTTAGGCCATATTTCTGTACAGTATCTGATCATTTTTAGCTTATCTAGATCCTTCATTCCCTCCTTAGTATCCCAATTTATTAAAAGTTCACCTAAAGGACTACCAGGAAGTATTTTCTTAAAAACTTTCTTCCCTTTTCTCTTCCTGCTGGCACTTTTTCCAGCATACTGTCCCATCTTTAACTAGCAATTGGTATCCAAATACAAATATTTTATTTTTTTTTCTAATAAGGGATTAAATATTAGTTATAAATGAAGAAGAGAAAATAAATATTAATTATTGTGGAAAATGTAATAACAATGGTTACTTTGAAAAGTTCCTCATCATAAGAGACAAGACAAAGATGGCAACTTCAAAGAAATGTTTGACATGGGAAACAAAATAAATATGGCGGTTTAACAAGAGTTTCGGAATCATAATGTCAATTCAAATGAACATTTATAACCTAAGAATAGTGAAGTGTTGAAATTAATTCCAAAAAGAAATATAATATCTCTCCTTTTGGCTGAAAAACTAAACAATAATGATGGCTATTTCAAGAAATGAAACAACTTACAACCACCTGCTCAACCAAATACAAAATAAATGCAGCAATGTTGTGTTCTGTTAAGTTGGACTGTTCTGTTCCCCCTGTTCTGTAATGGTTCTGCCCTGGTTCTCCCTCCCCTCCTGGTTACTGTCAGTTACCCCGACTCCTCCCCTGTTGTCTAAGTACCCAATGTATCCTTTCTTCAACCCCTCCCCAGTGCCCTGCCAGTCACTCTCCACTCCCACCTTTATTGCCAGAAACTTCCAGCTGGAGAGCTGAATGATTGGCTCAGGGACCAGGGCCCTTCCTTCGAATTGCTCCTATTGGTGTTTTCCCCATGTCAGTCCTTTGGATCCCACTCCCCACTGTATCCTTATTGGCCCAGGGACTGGCTCCTCCCTTAAATCCTTCACCCTTTAAAAGTTGCTGTAGTCCCTCCCTCCAAGTCTCCTCCAGATTTGTGATCCCAATTTTTGGGACATTGTTTATCTTAAATTGCAAAATTCTATTAGATTGGGGGATTCCTCTTTGGCAAAAATCACCTATTGGACATTTCAAATTAGATCAATATTAAAATCTCGATCGAAATTGGGAAGACAATCCTCAGTTTCAAGTTTGTCCCCCAGTTCTCCTTGTTCCCCTGCTCCTAGCCCTTTTTCCTCCCCTGCTTACCCTAAAACTGGGATTTTAAGAGGAGCAGCTCGTCCAGCATGGCGCAGAGTGTCCACCGTTCCCCTGGCTCCCCTCAAAGCTGCCAAAGCCCCCGCCTGAGGAGTCCTGGCCAGACTCCCTGGGATCCCTTCCTTCCCCCTCTGTCCCACTTCGTAAGTCCCCAGTTAGAAGACCCTCTGTTCGGTGTCAGCTCTCCTCACAAGATGGCTCCTATGGAGCTCAAGATGGAGGGAGCCACTTGGGTTTTCCCGCTTTCACCCCTTCTTCTTCCCATAACCCTTTTCATTCCCAAAGAAACCCCTTCCTGTCCCCTGACTCCTCCCAACTTCCCTCTGCTCCTCCTCCTTTAGCGACCCCTCCTAAGGCAGCTCCCTTATACCAAGCTCCACATTCTGACTCCTCCCTCAGGGCAGGAGCCCTGACATCTGAAATCCCTGCCCAGTCCTCCAGCCACTCCCCCTCCCCTCTCACTTCCGGTTCCCATCCTCCCCCTTCCGGTTCCCATGCTCCGGTGTCCCAGGAGGGGGGTGGAGACCTGAGTACCAGAGCCGGCTTCCATCCCATCCGTGGCTCCGGTCACCTACCTCCCTGAGAGGGAGGGGAGAGCTCAGGCCCAATGGACCCCTTTTCCCCACCACCTAATTAAGGAACTCTGCAAAGCCCAGAAGGATTTCTCCCGGGAGAGTGAATACTTCCGGGCGATCCTGAGGGCCACGCTTTCGGAGACGGAGTTACCCCCTTTGATCTCCCGCACCTTTTTTCATGCCTCCTCAATTCCACAGAGTTTGTTTTATGGGAGGTGGCATGGAGAAAGGAGGTGGTGGGGACCATTCCTTCCCTGTGGGACAACCCCTGCACAGGATAGGATTTAGATGGTGAGGTCATCTCCACTGACCACCTGTGCAAGATGGGGGACTGGGCCGATGGTCCCTCCAAAGGCCAGGGCAATCCCCCTAGAAGTACTAAGGGAGAGTGGCAAAGCGGCTGAAAGGGCCTTCTTGAGGTTGCTGTCAGCTGCACCTCAAGTTTCATATTCCAAAGTTACTCAGCGTGCAGACGAGCCATTTGCCACCTTTGTTGAGCGTCTTCGAAAAGCTATTGAGTTGCAGGTACAGAGCGAGGAGGCCAGAATGGAGCTCCTTAAAGAGGTGGCCTCCAGATATGCCACCTGCAGATATGCCATCCCCAGCCTGCCACTGGACCCTCCTCGCACTCTGCAGCAGATGCTTGAAGTCTGCGTGCGCAGGGTCTCCTTAACAGCAGGAGACCCCGACCACGAGGCCCGACCACCACCTCGGCGAGTTGCCGCCGTGGATGCCATGGACATCTCGCCTGTAGACTCTGCCGCTCTTTCAACTGACCATCCACCGTGACCCGACACCCCTGAACCGTCCCGGAGGACAACTTCCCCATGCCATCTGTGTGGGAAGTTGGGGCATTGGATGCCGGACTGTCCCCTGAGGCTGGAGTTTTAGATTATAAGAGAGAGAAAAGTCATTGGGGGAACCCCTCACAAAAAAACTAATTTCCAAGTGCAGTTCCCCCCTGTGCAATGATACAAATAAGGCAGGCTCAGTAACATCCTGTGGGGAGGGGAAAGGAGGGGAACCACCTGTGTCCACAACCGCACTCGACTTTACTTTACCGGACTTGACTTGTTTGGACTGTGTCCAACCCAATCCTATTTTGACCACACTCTCAAAATCTGCTCCTTTCAGGTTGCAGCTTGCTCGACCACTCCATCTAAGAGACTCCGACTTCCACCTGGTGACCGTGTGCCCGGAGTGCCCAGGCAAATGGGCACGGATCGGACGCTGTAGGTATGTTGTTGTCGGAGTCACAAAATTCACTCCACTTGAGATAAATATTGTCCCAGGTCTCCTAACATCAGACCCAGGGAAGTTTACAATGGGGCTGTACTGTGTCTGCCCTCCCCTCTTCCTTCCCAAATGCCACGTGGTGGCTCAAGCCATCCCAATGCCAGAGCCAGGTTTGAGTTAAGAGGTACCTTTCCCATTTTGGCAGGGTAACCCTCCTACGGTAGCCTGGGCCCAGGTCTTGGGGAGAGAGAAACCTAGAATCACTTGTTGGCTTTCAAGGGGAGGAGATCACAAATCGATCAAGGGTCTTTTGGACACAGGGGCAGATGTGACGATCATTCCCTCTTGGGAACGGCCGTCACATTGGGAATTGCAAGACATGGTTGGATGCATGAAAGGTGTTGGGGGCATGCAATTGGCCTGACAATCAAAGCGCATCGTACAAATTCAGGGGCCAGATGGGCAATTGGTGTCTGTACTCCCATTCGTTTTAGATTACATGGAACCCATGTGGGGGAGAGACCTTCTTGCCAGTGGGGAGCCAGAATTGATCTCCCAACGGCTCCCCAGGTTTTTTGGGCAGCTGCCACTGAGGAGCGCTCTACCTGGAAACTGACTGGGAAATCTGATAAGCCAGTACGGGTAGTGCAGTGGCCGCTCAACACAGAAAAATTGTAGGCGCTCAATGAGCTCGTTCAGGAGCAGCTACTTAAGGGCAATCTGGTGGAGACCATGTCAGAGTGGAACTCCCTGGGTTTTGTCATCAAGAAGCCCAACAAGGATAAGTGGCGGCTCCTACACGACCTCCGTCAAATTAATAACATTATTGAAGACATGGGTCCTCTTCATCCAGGGATGCCATCCCCAACGATGCTCCCTCAAAATTGGAATTTGGCCATTGTAGGTATCAAGGATTGTTTTTTCCAAATTCCCCTACACCTTGACAACGCCCCACGTTTTGCCTTCACGGTTCCCTCCATCAACCGTGAAGCCCCAAGTAAGCACTACGACTGGCATGTTCTCCCAGATGAATGAAGAACAGCCCCCTGTTATTTGCCAATGGTATGTTGCTTCCTTGCTGTCCCCTGTACATGCAGCTGTGGAGGATGTCATCATTTACCATTATATGGATGACATATTAGTTTGTGCTCTGATGACATACTTACCCACGCGCTTGACCTGACAATCAATGAGTTGATTGCTGCAGGGTTCAAGCTCCAACAAGACAAAATTCAGTGGATGCCACCCTGGATGTACCTGGGTTTGGAATTTACTAGGCGGACCAGTATTCCACAAAAATTGGCTATCAAATCTAATGTTAAGACCTTGGCGGATGTCCACCAGCTGTGTGGGTCTTTGAATTGGGTAAAGCCTTGGCTGGGCATTCCAACTGATGACCTAGCCCCCCTTTTTAATCTATTGAAAGGAGGAGAGCAGCTCAGTTCTTCCAGGTCGCTTACCCCAGAGGCACAGACAGCATTGGAGAAAATCCAGGAATCCATCTCGGCCAGGCAGGCCTACAGGTATCAACCAGGTCTGCCATTTAAGTTCATTATATTGGGAAAACTGCCACACCTCCACAGCATGATTTTTCAATGGGACGAGTCATCTAGGGACAAGGACCAAGGCTCGAGAGACCGTCTCTTGATTATAGAGTGAGTTTTTCTCAGTCACCATCGGTCCAAGAGAATGACACAGCCACAGGAGCTGGTGGCAGAACTGATCTGCAAAGCGAGATCACAGATCAGGGAGCTTACAGGTTGTGACTTCGACTGCCTTCACATCCCTATTCAATTGAGATCAGGCCAATTCAAAAAGAAAACCTTTGACAAACTGCTCGAAGAAAACGAGATGTTACAATTTGCACTGGACAGTTACACCGGTTAAATTGCTGTTGATTGGCTGGCCCACAAATTGCTTAATCAGGATGTCCAAGTTTCTTTGTCGTTGAAAAGGGTTCAGAGCCAAACCCCTTTGAAGGCACTGACCGTGTTTACTGACGCGTCTGGAGCATCCCACAAGTCTGTAATGACTTGGAAGCATCCTCAAACTCAGTAGTGGGAGGCTGATGTTGCTAAGGTGGAAGGTTCACCTCAAGTAGCTGAGTTGGACGCAGTCGTCAGAGCCTTTGAGAGGTTCTTTGAACCATTCAATTTGGTTACAGATTGATCCTATGTAGCAGGTGTAGTGTCCAGGGCTGAAAATGCAGTTCTTCAAGAGGTGTCTAACATCCCTTCATTTAATTTGCGCTCAAGATGGGTTACATTAGTCTCCCACCAAGAGCAACCATTTTTTGTGATCCATGTCAGGTCACACACTGACCTGCTGGGGTCCATCGTGGAGGGCAACCGAAGAGCTGATGCCCTTGCTGCTCCAGTCCAGATGGCCCCGCTCCCAGATGTGTTTAGCCAAGTGTCATGGTTTGACACTAGTACAATGCTAGTGCTTTCATGAGAATACTTTCTCTCTGGTTTCTGCTGTGAGATGTGACTAGGAATAAGCAAAGCAGGCTTTCACTTAGAAATAAAAAAAAAGAAATTTATTAACTAAACTACAAGGGAAAGGGAAAAAAAAGAAACACACAAGGAAAATGAAAACGTCACAAATACATCTCCTCCTCCTCCCCACCAAATTCCCAATACAATACTTCTCCCAAATCATCGACTCTCGGTCTGCCACCACCCTTCAGAATAATCAATCTTCAGTTCATCACGAGGAAAAGGAGTCTTTCTTGTGCCAATGGTGACCTCTTCCTTTCATGTCCAGCTCTCTCACCACTGAACACAGACCAGAGCTGCTTCTAGGATCGTCTTTTAAAGGTTGTTTTGTCCCACTCTAAAAAGGCACAGTCTCAACTTTGGAACATCTTTCCCCCCCATATTTTTCACCTCCTAGGGCCGAGGGGTACCCACACTGAACTCTCTTGGTCCTGAGAGATTGCCTTCCCCTAGAATGCAGTCTCTGTATCACAAGGAAACATGGCTCTGTCCGTGGCTACACAAAAAGAGTCCAGCATAAGCTGCTCCATCATCTCTTCTACCTGAGCTCTTCTCTATTATTTTCAGATCTCTCCCTTGCTCAGACCTCCAACTCTTACTCAGTTCCCTCTTCATCTTCTGCTCCATCCCTCTCCAGGAGAGGTCAATGCTCTGCAGAGTTTTCATTGCCTACAAAAGGGTTAAAAGCTCTTACAAGCAGCCGGACACATCGCTGCACAGCATTTCCCCCCTTCTCTGCCGGCGGGGTGTGCGGCCAGCACAGGATATCAAATTTCAAGATAACAGTCCCCGGCACCGGTGCTCTCTCTTTCTCTGTCTCTCGCTCTATCTCTCTCTCTCTGAGGCGGGAGCTGCCCGGTACATAGCTATAAAACTCCCTGTGCTTCTATCTCTCCTCCACCCTTGGGCCAGGCCTACCTCATAGCCACGTGGCTTCCCCTCCCCACGCCCAGCCGGCAGCTGGGACAGGGGGGAGAGATCCAAACTCTTTCCCGCCAGAAATCCAAAGAGAGCCTCCCAGGGAGAGAGCGCTGCTTTTAACCCCGTGTTCTCAGAAGCGGATCCAATGTCCCAATGGCCACACCAGGTGCAAATGTTAAAATCTCAGCACCCATTGGCCTGACCACAGCATCCTAGAAAACATATTTCCTGTCAAACCACCACACCAGGCTAAAATTAGCCCCCAGCTCTTCTACCAGAATGCCCCTGGCCTTGTTCGTCAGTTTCAGATCTCTCGAGAACAGGCCAAGGCAATCGTGGCTACATGCCCCCAGTGCCAATCCCACCAGCTTCCGTCCCTCAGCTCTGGCGCAAATCCCAGAGGCTTGTCCAGCTGCGAGGTGTGGCAAATGGACATGACTAACGTCCCTTCTTTTGGCCGACTCAGTTATGTTCATGTTTCCATGGACACTTTCTCCAGTGCGGTCTATGCTTCTACCCACACAGGGGAGAGGACAGTTGATGTGGAAAAACATCTTGTGCAGGCCTTCGCTGTCCTGGGCATCACCAAGGTCATCAAAATGGACAACGGCCCAGCATACAAGTCCAGGGAGCTGAAGAGCTTCCTGCAGCAATGGGCAATAGAGCACAAGACTGGCATCCCCTATTCCCCGACAGGCCAAGCCGTGGTTGGGAGGACCCACCAGAGCCTAAAGAGGGTTCTAGAGCAACAGCGAATGGCAGTGAAGGTGGAGTCCCTTCACGTCCAACTGTCAAAGGTACTTTTTACGATCAACTTTCTAAATTGTTCACTTGATAACTTGAACCCTCCCACTGTGCGGCACTTCGGTCACCACGAGCAGCTGCATCTGAAGGCCAGGCCTCCAGTTGTAGTTAAGGATCTGGAGACTTGGAAGACAGAAGGGCCATATGACCTAGTTACCTGGGGGAGAGGGTACACTTGCGTATCCACTCCTTCGGGTTTAAAGTGGGTGCCATCTAAGTGGGTCAGGCCCTTCCTCCCGAAGAAAGCCAAACAAGGCAGTGTTGTGCCACAGGTCGAGGAGGCCTGTTGGAGGAGGAGGCGCAAGCCCTTCGCCTTAGACCTCGACCTCCTCTAGGGGCAGAACTGAATTTATAAATCCTGTTTTTCTTAATTCTGTTCTCTTATCATTTTAGCAACTCCAACCGGATGGCTCTTTGTTTGGTGGCTGTTCTCCTGCTGGTCACAGCGCTCTGGTCCGTCATTGCATCATTGGACCCATGGGTCATCCCCCAGCCCAAAGCTAATGTCTGACGGACTCTCCCTCGAGCCTTTGGCCAGGACCATATATGCCTAAACACCGCATCAGCAGAGGACACAATGTTGTCATGCCTTGTGGGGATCCCACTCCCTCCCAATGATCTACCTTCCCCCCTTAATACCTCCCTTACTGCCCTCATGCCCAAAAAGATTGCCTCTGCACACCACACTCAACCAAGTACAAAATGGCCTCAACGAGCTGCTTACTCAAAATGGCCACTGCACACCACACATGAAACTCAAAATGGCTGCTTCTCAGCCCGCCACACAGAAAAATCAAAATGGCTGCTTCACAGCTCGCCTCAAAGAAAACTCAAAATGGCTGCTTCTCAGCCCACCTCACTGAAAACTCAAAATGGCCACTTCTCAGCACATCTCACAGAAAACTCCAAATGGCCATTTCTAGGCCCGCCACACAGAAAACTCAAAAATTCCTAAGGAGTGGTCAAAGGACTTTTGGCCTGCCTTCACCTGTTGTGGTTTATTCAGTTGGTATGTTCTGTTCCCCCACTTTTGTTCTGTAATGGTTCTGCCCAAGATCTCCTCCCCTCTCCAGTTATGTGTCAATTACCTAGCTCCTCCCTTGTTTCCCCAGTTACCATTGTATCCCCTTCGAACCCCACCCCCGGCTGCCTGTCAGTCACCTGGCACTCCTGCCTCTTTTTCTAGAACCTTCTTACTAGGGTGTCGGGTGATTGGCCAAGGAGCCGGGGTCCCTCCCTTGGTCCACCGCTGTTGGTTCTCCCTTTAAGTCAATCTTTTGTGTATCACTCCTCCCTGGATTCCCATTTGCTCCCAAGTTGTTACTGCCCCTACCTCCCATTCCCTTTATAACATGATGTAATCCTGCCCCCGGGGCTCTTCCGTTCTTGGCTCCCTTGGGATCCTAATAAATCTGAACCTGCCACCAACTGGAGAGTCCCCTCTTCCTTCCCACGGATCGAAGTTCCTGCACAGCCACGTCCTCTCTGAAGGCAGCACTGTCACCATAGCATGGAGCGCTGACCTTAGGCGCTGTGCCCGACACACGAGTTGGGAGAGTGCCCCCTCGGCTGCAAGCGGTGCTGGCCAGCTTGCCAGGACGTTCACCATCGGCCAACCGGCTTCACTCACCTCCAAACCTCACTCCTTAGGAACCCTGACTCTTAACATGCAAAAAAAAGAGAAAAATTCTCCCTAACGTGAGCCGGTTCTAACCTCCCCTTCAGCCCTCGTGACTGAAAGGGCCCTTCCACAGCCGGCGGCCCACCTCCCCCCTGCGGGTCACCGTCCCTGTGAAGTATATTTTCAGCCACCCCTACGACCCCCTTTAGCTGGGATCCTAGCTCAGGGTAAGCCTACTTCCCCTCTATGAGCCCCTTCCCACTGGGGTCCTCGTTCAAGGGGACCCTACTCCCCTTGGCTTGGGCACCCTCCCCTTCCCCGGCTTCAGAAAAGGGGCACTCCCCTACACAGGGGACACTTTGTTCAGTGGTCTCTGTATAGGATTATATTCTCCCACCCCCAAGGTCCTAGTTCCTCAGGGAGTAGACTCCACCAGTCTATCCCTGAGGAACAGCCCTCCAGGTGGTTTGAGCTAGCAGTCAGAGCTCTACCCCTCACTGGGCAAGTCCACCCCACTAACCCCCCTTGGCTACACCTATGACCACCCAATGGGATCCTAGTTCAGGATACCAAGTGTGTCCCCCTCTATGACCCCGCAATGGGATCCTAGTTCGAGTGGTACAGCTTGGGCCAAGGGCTCAAATCATCCCAGGAGCCTCCAGTCACCGGAGAAATGGGAGGCTGCGTGGGTAAGGGCAGCTATAGGTGAGCACTCCCTGTCTCCCCTACTCCTAGGGGTCCATAGGGTACACGCACTCCACATCAACACTCGCTTCCCTCCGTTCACCCTCACGGGAGTCCGGAATCGCGGTACTGGGAGGACTGCACTCACTGCGGGACTCTCTACTCACAGCCCCTGTCTCATTCACACACACGCACTTTGCACCCCCTATTACCTTCAACCCCACTCACGTTACTCTGAGGCAATGTGAGCCACGCTCCCTCTCGGAGGGCTCTCACCTTTTGGGTCGCTGTGTTCCCTGCAGCCTCGGGTACAGGCGCAAACCCTTCCGCAGTCCGACGTAGTCCAATCTCTGGCAGCCAAAAAAGGTGGCTGGACGTGTCTCCCAGGTCCTGGGCTACCCCGGACTGTTTCGGGGCCTATCCCGGACAAGTCCCCAAAGAGATGTTATGAATATGAACGAGGCCAAACTTTCTCTGGGGAAAGAGGTTCTCCTTTATTAAAATAGCTACAAGGAATGGAGTACCTAGGATAAGCCCAGAAACCCACACAGCGAGCCAAAAACAAAACAGTGTGCTAACCCCACGTGCACTGAGTTCTCCCCAAAAAAAACCAAGTATCCAAAAAGAAGAACCCTGACCCAACCGAACTCCCACCATTTATAGCCCCCTTTGAGTCCGGGATTGGTCAATTTTGGATCCGCATGGTGATTGGTCCATTTCCAGGCTTCTCATTGGTCTTTAACGCCGTTCATTCTGGACCAATTGTTTCTGCAGGCCTTCAAATGATTGGTCAGATCTTCCAGCCAATCCCTCTTTAACCTCACCTTGACCCACCAGACCGCACTTCCACCAAACCCTGGACCCTTCCCCTAGAAAATCCAAATAATTGCCCCACTCTTAACATAATACAATTAATATAACATAATTAATACGATATAATTGAACTGTACCCTAATTTAACATAACTTAAACTTTACTTATGACATGAGACCAGCAAAGCTGTTGTCCAAGACATGCAGCAGAGCCTCATAGCAGCCACCTTTGTAGGTTATGTGCTACCATGAGGCCGAATGTCATTCTGAGGAGCTACACTAATGATAAAACCTATTCTCAGCAATCCCCTACATTGGGCAAACACTTATCAAATGAGCCTGAGGTGGATTCTCTGTTGATAACCCCACACTAAGTCAATTCTTTGCCTTTCACTTCCTCCTCCCATTTGTCATCCTAGACCTCACTGAGGCTGACTGTTGCCTGCAGTGTGTGGGGAGGAGATTGCCAGCAGCAATTGCCAGAGAGATGCTTGAAGGCATCTCTGGACCCCATGGGTTTTGGAGGGTTTCTTATACTTCTGCCTCAGGCGGTAAAGACTGTCCCAAGACAATGCTATTCCCTTTGAAGTGGTGAAGAGGAACCACAGAGCTCCTCACCCTTGTCCCTCTCCTCTCCACAGCAGCTCCAGAGCCACCTCTGGGCTGTCTCTCATGGGCCTCTCAGCAGCTCTGAGATACCCACCTGCTGAGAGGGCAGCCCAAGGCTCTTTTCAGAAGACAGCTGTCCCTCAACCCTTGAACGAAGCCTCACAAACTCTTGTCATATGGACATGCACACTTGCAGTCCTGCAGATGCACATGTGAACTGAGAGCTGTGGGACATGTGCAGGGTCATGCCCTGCAGTGCCATTTGTGAAATGCCTCGTCTGCTTTGAGGGAGCTGACATGCCACTGCAGCAGGAAGACACCTCTGGATTCAACCGGCTGCAGCAAAAACCGCCCCTGGGTTTCTCCTCGTGTGTTGCTCTGTCCAGTTGCCATTCCCTTGGTTTCTCGCTGTATCCCTGTTCTCTCCTACTCCCTCTCTATCTTGCTGTTCTCCAAAGCTTCTTCAACAGTCTCCATCCTGCCTCAGCCCTGACTTCGCTCTCTCTCCTGCTCCCTCCTGCACGCACATTCTGCGGCTCTTCCTCTTTCCCTGCTGCCCCTTCCCGCAGCTCTGCTCCCGTTCTCTGCCCCTCTTTTGCGCTCGTTATCTTTCCGTTCTGTTTCCTGTCCCTGTCTGTTCTGTCTCTACTTCTCGGCTCCGCTCCCTGTGCCACGCTCGGCTCAGAGTGCCAGGCGAACTGGCCCGGCAGCCATTCTCTGCAGCCGGGACGCGGCGGGGAGCTCTCCTGCAGCGGCACGACAGCGGCCAATCGAGCCCGGGACAGGCGCCTCGGGCCGGAGCGGGGCCGCTCCGAGGCAGCGGGATCAGCTGGAGCTGCGGCCCGGGAAGCGGGGCCGGCACAGCCCCACAGCCCCGTGCCCGCCCCTCACGGCCCCTGTGCGAAATGGCGGCAGCTGCAGGCAAGGAGGCCGCGGGCTGCGGGCAGCGCTGCCTCCCTGCCGTGCCACACACGGCAGGCGGCTTCAGCAGCACCACGGCTCGTCTGGGAACAGTGCTCCCACAGCTGGTGACGAGCCGCCGAGCAGCACAATGGCGGAGTGCGTTAAGGGAGACACTGGGTGTATGGCCAGTTAAGGAACAAAGAAGGGCAGTGTTCCTCGGTGCCTCCCCTCGGGCTGGAACAGAGGGCCCGAGATGGCGCTCAGACCCAACGCCGAGGCAGCTGGGCCGCCTGCCTGGCTTCTGGCTAGGAGATGTGACCAAGACACCCTCCAGCCTGCTACGGCCCTCTGCTCATTATGTGCTGCAGCCTTCAAGGTGAGCAGTGATCTGTGCTTGATTCCAGAGGACAGCATTGGCTGAGTTTCTGCGGCCTGTCAGCTGGAGACTGCTTATGAGCCTTGGAGAGACACGGCAGGGGTGGAAATCTGGCACTGCCTCTGTGCTTGCAGCTCTAAACACCTGGGGCTTAACTGGTGTTTCAGGAGCAATTATACCAAAGGTGCTCTGTAAGGCTTTCCAAGAGATTCTGAGGTAGGGTTGCCTGGCACACAGAAGTCAGGAATATTTCCTTCCCAGAAGAGCTGTTCAGCCAGAAGGCCACTCGTGTTAACTGTAATCTGCAGCAGCCGACACATTTCTGTGTGTCCCATGGCAGTACCTCATGGTGTCCGAGGACAAGCAGGAGGGAGCTCAGGGCCTCTGGATGACGGCTTGAGGGATCTAGGGCGTATGTGGTATTTACTTGTGCCACTTGCAGTGACCTAGACACAGGAAGGTGTCTAGAGATTAATCCCTGGCACCCTGGTGTTGCCAGCAGGAGTGTGGGGCTTTGACCGTGGGTTACTCTACAGGACACCAGGCCTGATGGTGGCAAAAGGGCTACATCTGCCTCAAAGGGAAAAAGGATCTTGGCTCAGGAGTTAGCAGGGCTCCTTTAGCGAGCTTGAAGTAGGATTGGAAGTGGAAAGGGAATCAACCAGGCTCACTTGGGAGAAGCATGAGCACTGCACACCCATGTTTGAGTGACAGTGGAGGATTGAAGCAGTGCTGCTGCCATCAAAGGTAATGAAACTGTAGCAGAAGTAATGGGAAAAGCAGGTTTCTTGCCAGAAGGCTGTCCGACAAAAATGCTACCAAAGAAAGACACTTGCATTTGGGTTTTTTACAGCAGCCTTCACAGAGGGCTTCTGATGGGGATTTCTGCGGAATAAGACATGACTGCCTCTGCATTGCCATGCACCCTGCTGCCTCCCAGAATACATTAACCCTTCTCTGTTTTCTCCTTCTATCCCTATGCAGAATAAGGGGGAGGTCCAGGAATTCAGAGGCAACGTGGGCATAGATTGGGGAGTTCAGAGACACCACTATGTCATGAGGTCACAGAGCTCTGTGTGATCTGAGGTTCCAAAGCTCCACTGTGTTGTTCAGTGCTCGCTCTGGGCAGCACTGCAGCAGCAGCAGCGTCAGCAGCAGCAGCAGCAGCAGCAGCAGCAGAATGTTGCGAGCAGGGGGGATCATGGTCCTGAGCCACTACCTCCTGCTCCTCTTTCTCCTGGCCCTGCAAGCCCAGAATGCCCAGAGTGCTCCGAGAGCTGGGCACGGAGCAGGTAGGCAGGCAGGGGCCAGCACATAGCCCTGGCTGGTAGCAGCGGGGCCAGGACTAGGGCTGGCTGAGCCAGGAGGCCACCACGGTGTGGGCAGTGGGGCAGACACACCAGGGGAGGAGTGAGGGGCTGCAGCTGCTCTAGGGTGCAGTATGGGCAGAGGTTCCTAAGGAGCAAGGAGGTGGGAAGGCGTGGGAATCCAGAAAAATCAGATGGTTTTGGGAAAGCTGCAAAAGGCAGGCCTCAGAGACAGCAGAACTGTGATTAGAGCTAAGCAGTAGCCGTGAGATAGGTTAGCAGAAAAATTATTTAAAAAGTAGAAAAGCAAGGACAAATAGAACCATAGTCTGTGTATTTGTATCTTAGCTAAAGGAACTTTGCAAAATTATTCCCTATGTGGTAAGTGTTTTCATAATTATATTAGTAGTAATATCTTGCATACTTCAATGTGTGTGACAAATCATAGACAAAACTATCAAAGAACTTTTTATCCTACAAGAAAATAGAGTAAGCAATAGATTCACAGAGAGTTATCAAAATCTCACAGAGATAGTAAATGAAAGTATAGACATAGAAGAAAGTTTTAAATTAAAACCTTAAAGCTGTCAAGATTTTTTCAAATAATAACTTGTAACTATTATCAAGCATAATTTATGCCCTTTAAACTGACTAGATTTTAGCAATATTAAATTGCTGTGTTGTGATATAGCAATGCTTAGTGCAAGCAAAAAGATGCTTTAAGTAAGTAATAAGCAGAAATATTATAGTAAAGCTACGAAACACAAGTAATAAACGACATGATTGTAAAAATTTCTTTTTAAGTGAACCAAGAGAATTGTGGGAATCCACAAAATCAGAGGGTTTTGGGAAAGCTGCAAAAGGCGGGCCTCAGAGACAGCAGAACTGTGATTAGAGCTAAGCAATAGCCATGAGATAGGTCAGCAGAAAAATTATTTAAAAAGTAGAAAAGCAAGGACAAATAGAACAATAGTCTGTGTATTAACGCTTGTCTAGAATAACTCCAGAAGCTACAGAAAAGTTTATCTAGCAAGATATTAGGAAGTTTGAAGCTTAATAATGGAGTTCTGTGCATTGTGTTTTAAGGCTTACAAGCAAGTATTGCATTTGAAATGAGCAGACATTGTTTCAACCAAAGGTACATCTGCTTATAGTGGTTAGATAGAACTACTGTCAATATGCTTTTGCTTTGTGTGATTGGTCAAAAAAACTTATAAACTAATTTGTAACATTAGGTACTTTGTCTGCTGCCTGGGATGTGAGCTGATGGCATCTTCCCATTGTCATAACCATGTAATGAGAGTGATGCTGGAAAATAAAACAGCTCAAGGCACATTCCGCAGAAGTCCGTCCCGTTTGTGATTTGTACATATACCCCAGGCCGGCGATAGGTAGGGGCAGTACAGGCCCAGAACCTCAGCACCAGTTATCCATCGCTCAGCTTTGGTTATCATCACTCAGCACTGGTTATCCAGCCTCCAGGCCTGGCTCCAGGGCTCACACACCCACAGGTCATGTGGGCATGCCATGGCTTTTCACTTCATGTGAGAGCTGCCAGCTCAGTGTTCCAAGGGCAGCCGGACCCCCTGCAGCTGTGAGAATACTGAGCCACCTGTGTGTGCCCTGTCAGTACTTTCCACATCCAGGAATTGAGGTGTGACCATGAGAGCAGTAAATGTGATGGTAACCCCTTGTGTGTGCTTGGTTGTAGTTGTGGACACAGAGAGTGCTCTTTCAGCCCCTGAGCTGGAGGCAGATGCCATGCTGATTCCGAGCTGGTACCTCAAGCGTGAGTAGTCAGTCTCTACTGCCTTGACAAGAATGAGCACTCATTTTCCCTGTGTTATTCATGAGAAATTTACGTTCATAATTGTAACAATCTTTTATAAATCTAACATAGGGAAGAATTATGACACGGTTCCTGAGGGATTCCCTGAAGGATTCCCTGATGTTGCAGAGGAGCTCCTGACAGCCTTGGATGAAGCCCCATCTGGTTGGTATATCCCATTCTGTTAACCCTGAGATGCTGAGCTTTTGCTTCCTGTAGGGATGTGCTGTATCCTGGGTAGCCAGAAGTGCTCAGTCAGAGTCTTGCTGCAGGGACACTCCATTTCACACCTCCTGGAGTGAGCCATAGAGAGGGTCCAGCACAGCGTCTGATCGCAGCTGTGCTTCCAGATGATTGCCAGGGGCATCTCCAGCTGCTGCTGCAGTTGTACCATTACTGGCCAGAGCTGCTGTGTGCAGACATTGGCAGCCAGATGTTGGGAAAAGGCCTCTGCTGAATTTGTGTTCTGCACACACTCAGTACAGCATGGAGGCAGAAATGATATCCCATGAAGTCTTGGCTGCCCCTTCCACACCTCAGGCTCAGGGATGGGTTGAAGCTGGAGCTCAAGTATGAGTATGAACCAGAAGGCATTCTTTCTGTGGGTCATTTGCTTGATTAAGTCTTGGGTGGTTTGGGTCTGCATTTCATGTTGCATTGTAGAAAATCCAGCTGTCGATTCCTCTTGTCTTTGGAGACAGCGGGCTCCTCACTGCCACTTGCCAGAATGCCCAGGCCATGGTACCATGCTTGTGGTAAGGGGCAGTGGCTTCTGGTTAAAGTGTCCAATGTTTTTTGTGTAGACACAGATTTTGAGACCATGCCAGAGACTTTCCCTATGGAAATAAATGACAGTGTTCCAGGCTTAGATGAAGAAAGCCAACCAATACAGGACACCAGCAAATTTGCTGTGCCTGAGGAGTATTCAGGTGAGTGCTTGGGTGATGCTGTTTTGGGAAAAGATTGGCATTTGTGTTGTATCCCTGCAGTGCTCTGCATGGATGAATTGCAGCTGCCCAGCACACAGCCCTGGCCTGTAGCTTGGAGGAAAAGATAATGCTGCTCCCTGGCACACACTGGGCACTTCCCCATGAGAACTTTATGGGATCCCTCTTGGTCCCTGATGCTGAGACACCAGAGCCAGAGGAACCCATTTCTGAAGACAATAGCAGATGTCAATCCTGATTCAATATCCATGGCAATCCATGGGCATCTGACTCAAGACTGTGGGGTTATCCCTAGTTCAGAGTACAAACATTGTCTCTCACATTCTCTTTTCTCCTGCCAGGGTCAGCTGCTGGGCAAAAAGCCAAGACTTCCGGACACCACGACCAGAGCAAGTTCTACATCCTCGTGACAGCTGCAGCCTCAGCTGTGCTTCTGCTTGCAGCTGTGGTTGGGTACATCGTCATGTATCAGCTGCTGAAGAGAGACATGTGAGTTATTCATTGCTGCCATTGGCAATGAAGTCTTTGCAGCACGCTGGAGTGCCCAGGCAGCTCCTAGCCGGGCTCTGTGGAAACTGCTGCAGTGCAATGCTTTAACTGTACTCCAATTTCGTATCTATGAGGAGTCTTCTTGGGAATCTGTTTCTACAGGAGGGCCCAGGAAGACAAAGAGGCATCAGGACAGGACTGGGACTCTTCCTGGGAAAGCCATGGCCTGCTTAGAGACAAAACGGAGTTGGGAGATGGACCAGGAAGCGGCGAGAGAGCCCAGGCCAACGGGTTCAGGAACACCTGCCGCCTGTTTCCTGAGATCTTTGCAGCAGAGCTTGCCCGGCTGTACAAGAACATGCGCAGAGACCCGTCACCTCTGACAACTTGTCCCTACTGTGCTCTGGCTGAGGGGGCTAATTCACGTGACTACTGGATTTCCCTGGAGTCACCTCAGCCCACAGCGTCCTGGTGCCCCTGCTACCAGTACCAGGAGGAATACTTTATGTTCCAGGAAGATGGTTATTTTAGTGATAGTATTAGTGCTAAATAGTGATAACGATAGTCATACTTTTTGTGATAGGGATAATTTTAGTGATACTTTTTATTAGAGGTCAATGGTTATTTTAGTGATAGTGATAAATAAATCTCTTTCCTAAAGCAGTAAGTTCTTGCCTGTTGCAGCTGTTTCTTGTTTGTTGGAGAAGAATGCACAGAGCTGGGAGCAGGGCTGGGGCTGTGACAGGAGCTCTGAGAAACTTGCACTCGAGTGCAGGACCTGTTTGTGCCAGCCTCAGCCTGCTTTCCTAGCAGTGGCCATTAACAAAGCTTTCCTGCAGCAGAATAAGGACACGGTGGTGTCCCAAGCACCTAGCTGCAGCATCCAGCTAGCCAAAGGTGTCTTTGAGGTCAAACCACCACAGCTGCCACCTTTGGTCAAGCAGCAAGGGCCAGATGGGCTCAGGCATGTTCCATCCAGTGATATTGGTATTTAAATCCAATAGTACTGAGCACATCAAGGAGACCTGAGATGGTGACTTAGATCATGGGGGATGTGGCAGCCCCTCCCCAAAGAGCTCAAAGAGGATCAAGGAGCAGAAAGCTGGAGGCAGGCTGTGTGAGATAAAGAGGGAAAGGAATGTGATATTAGTCACAGGAACATTACTAAAAATTAATTTGATAACAAAGACAACACTTATACTAAAAATGACAGTCTTTTCCCACTCACTATGGGAAAAAAGCCAAAGGTGGAACAAAACACAGGAAGTGTGCTGTGGTGTTTTGCTTGAGCGAGTGTGGCAGTTGCAGGTTGTGTATGGCTCCTTACTTGCTGTTTTGGGACTTAACTTTTGGTTGAGGGAGATTAAGACTTGAATGTAGGATTGTAAAGAAGGAGGCTTTCCAGGTGGAAAGAAGTAACAGAGTGCCTGTCTCAGGTAGAGAAAGTGAGGAACTGAAGAAACCAGCACGCCAGGGAACTGCTGTCCTGGGCTCATGACTCAGGTTCACTGTGGGCCTGCAGGCCTTTCCCCATGCCTGCTCCAGCTCGGCCATCTACAATCAAAGCAGGAGGTGTGAGTGTTATGAATATGAATGAGGCCAAACTTTCTCTGGAGAAAGAGGTTCTCGTTTATTAAAATAGCTGCAAGGATGGAGTACCTAGGATAAGCCCAAGCAAGCATCCACACAGTGAGCCAAAAACGGAACAGTGCATTATCCCCAAGTGCACTGAGTTCTCCCCAGAAAACAAGTATCCAAAAAGAAGAACCCTGACCCAACTGAACTCCCCCCATTTATAGCCCTCTTTGAGTCCAGGATTGGTCAATTTTGGATCCGCATGGTGATTGGTCCATTTCCAGGCTTCTCATTGGTCTTTAACGCCGTTCATTCTGGACCAATTGTTTCTGCAGGCCTTCGAATGATTGGTCAGATCTTCCATCCAATCCCTCTTCAACCTCACCTTATCCCACCAGACCACACTTCCACCAAACCCTGGACCCTTCTCCTAGAACATTCTAATAACCCCCCCCCCCCACTCTTAACATAATGCAATTAATATAACATAATACAATATAATTGAACTGTATTAATTAAAAAATTATTAAACCCTAATTTAACATAACTTAACTTTTATTTAGAACATCTCCCCCCTCTAAAACTTTGATCAGGCTTTAGCCCCCATCAACCTCATAACAGTCTCTTGACAGTTATTTAATTAATTTCTTAACCAGTTTTTTAACCAGTGCTTTAACATGTTTCCTCTTCAGTCGTGTAGAGTTGTCTCAATGTCTGGTAAATCTGGTTCATAAGCTGCATGTCTTACTTCTCCTTTAATCGGTTTCCTTTCTGAACAGATCCATCTTTCTTTCATAGGGCATTCCCCCAACAATTTCAGTTTAAAAATTCCCTATATTTTCGAATAGCCAATACACTTTTCCATCCTCTATACAGGTGGTTAACGATAAAAAGTTGATACAGTTGGGGCTCAGATTCGAGTGTGTTCTGAGGACGGCAGCCCAAGACTCTCCTGCATACAGAGGATTTTTCACACAGTTGTATCTCCCCCTTATTGATGCTGGGAAGTAGGAGGATCAATAGAACTGGGGATCCAGTACAGGCTACTCTCTCATTCATGTCTCCCCTCCGCAGAGGATCAGCGACTCTTTTTGGCAAGAGTATATCCTGATCCGGTCTTGCCCCCTCTCTTCTCTTTCCTTACTACTGTGCTGTTCTTACCGGTTACTCTTGCAGGAGTTTCCTTCCCCTTTTGTATCAATCTGTTCTTTCTTTTAGGGCCAGATTGCTAGGTGCATGGGAGAATGCTCTATCGCTTCTCGGATCACAGGATCTGTAACAGGGAATACCAGAGATTGAAACATGTTTTTGATAATTCATATAATCTCACTTCATATATAAATACCATTTCCTTAAGTTAAAAGAATGTTAAAAACTTTTCAAGTAAATATCTTATAATAAATCTAACAGAGTTTTTATTATAACTTATAGCTTATGTGGTTCTTACAGTGTTCCTGATACCTTCTTTAACTTATCTGTAGTGGGAGATCGTCTCTCAGGAGCAGAAACCAGCCCTTTTACTCTGGTGACATGTGTCCATCCTCGTTCTTGAGTCCTAATGGCTGTTTCTGTGGTGAGTAAAACTTGAAATGGACCTTCCCATTTTGGAGTTAGTGGTTGTTCTTTCCAGTTCTTAATTAACACCCAGTCACCAGGCTGGAATTTGTGGAATTTAAAATCAATAGGAGTAGTTTGAGGAAGGTATCCCTTGTTCCTTAACTCCTCTAAAGTGCAGCTTATGGTCTTTATATATTTTCTCACGCCTAATTCTCCTTCTTCATATGTTCCCGTGTTACCTGGAGTAGTTAAGAAACGTAAGCCTTTATATGTAGCACTGCAATTTCGTTTGGTCCTTTCAAGGCTCCTAACACTGCCTTTATGAGGCCTTCATGAATTAGGGTTTTTCCCTTTGAGTTGACAAATCCTCTCTCTGCCCAGATCTTCCCAAAAGTATGTACTACCCCATAGGCATATTTAGAGTCAGTGAATATGGTACCACTCCTTTGATCAAGCCATTTTAGCCCTTTTAATAATGCATATAAGTTCACAGCATTGTGCAGACCAACTATGGGGAAGCTTTCCTTTTTCTATGACTGTCATCGTATGTCCATTTACAATAGCATACCCTGATACTCGCTTACCATCTACTATTCGTGATGAACCATCTATAAACAGTGTATCTCCTTCAGGTAAAGGTAGTTCTAATAAATCTTCTCTGACTTTTATCTGCAAATCTATGGTTTCAAGGCAGTGATGTTCCAATTCTTCTTTTGGTTCTCCATATAAAAATTGTGCAGGATTTTGGATCCTTGTTGTTGTCAATTCTATATTTTCACTTTTGTTTCCTATCAATTCATATTTTAAAAGTCTGCTATCTGAAATCCATTGGCAGGCTTTCTTACTTAGTATACTTTTTATATCATGGGGAATATACACCTTGATCTTGTTTCCTAATGTCAACCTGTAACCTTCCTCCACAAGAGTTACAGTTCCAGCCACTGCCTGGAGTCAAGGGGGCCAGCCTCTAACTACCGGATCCAGCAATTTGGAGAGATAAGCAATGGGTTTTTGCACCCCACACCATTCCTGTACAGTAATTCCATAAGCTATTCCTTCTTCTACATTGGCGAATAGTTCAAACAGTCAATTTAAATCTGGTAAACTTAGTACTGGAGCATTTGCCAACTTTTCTTTTAGGTCTTCTAACTTTTTCTTATCATTTCATCCCAACTTATGGGCTCATTTTCAACTAATTTATCATATAGAAACTTAACTCATTTTGTGTGTCCATCTATCCATAATTTACAATATCTAATTAATCCTAGTAATTTTCTCACATCTGTTTTTGGGTTTGGTGCTGGCAATGATAGTATTCCCTGAATTCAGTCAGCATCTAAACTCTTACATCCTTTCCCAATTATATGGCCTAGATACTTTACTTCTGGTTCTACAAATTGTAACTTTCTTTTAGATACTTTTAACCCCTTTTCCCCTAGAAAGTTCAGTAAATTAACAGTTGTTGTTTGTACCTCTTCTTTCTGTTCCCCAGAAATTAATAGATCATCTACATACTGTAGGATTTGAGATCCTTTTTCAGGTATAAAACTGTTTCATTAGTTCTTCTAGAGTTTGGCCAAATAGGTTTGGTGACTCCGTGAATCCCTCAGGCAACTTTGTCCATTGTAATTGTTGTTTTCTCCCGGTTTCCTCATCTTCCCATTCAACCGCGAACCATTTTCTACTTTCTTTCTCAAGCGGACAGGACCAAAAAGCATCTTTTGAATCTATAACACTAAACCATGCATGTCTCGATGGTACTTTGCTCAATGAATTGTACGGACTGGCTACTACTGGATATCGAGTAACAGTTTGCTTGTTTACTTCTCATAAATCTTGGACTAATCGGTATGTACCATCGGGTTTCTTTATGGGTAATATTGGGGTGTTATGCGGAGACATGCATGGTTCTAAAATTCCTTCTTTAATTAAGTCTTTAATTACAGATGTTAATCCCCGTTTCCCTTCTATGGAAATTGGATATTGTTTAACTCTTATTGGGGTAATGTCAGGTTTCATTTTGATTTCTATGGGTGGAATTTCCAACAGTCCATGATCCCCTCCTTCTGCCCACACTCTTGGATCTATCTCTCTCTCATCTTCTTCTTTTAAAAGCACCATTTTCACTACCTTACATTTTCCTTCAGGGACTACCCCTACTCCTAACTGCACTTGTAAATCCCTAAGAGGTTCGAGTCTAATTCAGGCATATACAGCAGGTCAGCACAGCCTTCTCTGAAACTTCCTTTTATAGGTACTTCTTCAATAATGGGTACTTCAGAAGGGTTATTCTCAGCACCTTTAACTTTACAGGTTTGGTCACTTAATTTGCATCCCTTGGGAATCTTTGAAATACTTGAACGATCTGCTCCAGTATCCACTAAAAATTCCATTTCCTCGCTCTGAAGGCCAATTTCTAGGTTTGCCAGGGGCTCCTTTTGATGTCTAATATCATCCCTCAGAGCGTAGAGCCCCTGACACCCCTAGTCCAATCCTTCCAGCCTTCTCCCTAAGGTGTCTTGTTCCTGAGCAATAGCCTCATCCATCTTTTTTTTTCTGCAGAAATTTCTGGTATGTCCTTTCTTACCACAATAAAAGCATATGATTTCTGCCCAAGGTGGTCTTCTCTTGGGCCAGGGTTGGAGCAGTAGCCAGATGATAAAGAGTGCCCAGGCTAGGGAAGCAGTGTCCAGCCAACCTCCAGCCAGTCGAGCACTGCCCAGGCGCTAAACCCAGGCCCTGTGCTCAAGCGATGTTATGCTTCAGGGCAAGTGGCCTAGAAATTCCAAGGCTGCAGGGTGCTGAAGAATGGGCGACTCAGAGCTTCTTGGGGAAGGAGGTTTTATTGGAAGGGGTAGTGATGGGTCGGGGAGCTGAAGTCTGAGCCCTGAGGCAGGGAAAAGCCTCAGGTTTTATACGGAATAGGCGGGGTTGGGAAACAACAAATCCGAAGAGGGGTACAAAAGATACATTGAAGACTGACAGCAGCATACAACCAACGGGAGACAGTTGCCGGTGGGGCCCCGGCCCCTGAACCACTCACCCAACACCCCAGCCAGAAGCTTCTGGAAAAAGAGGCAGGGGTGCCGGGTGACAGGCAGGTGGCCAGGGGAGGGGAACAAACAAGATACATTGGGGGAACCATGACAACGTGGGAGGGGTACAGAGACGGACATGTACTGGAACTTCCAGGCAGAACCATTAACACAACGACAGGGGAAAACTGAACGAACATAGAACAAACCTGCCTGGCTTATACCTTCTACTTGGCTGATCTTTAAACCCACTTATTCTTGGACCTGTGTACTCGCTTTTTCCATCACCTAGTCACTCACAATTCTCAAATCTAGCACTCTCTCTAGCTACTGCTACCGTAATTTTTGCTTTTGTCTTGGTCTTCTCCTCATCCCTCCTTAGATATACTTTTTACGCCTCTCTTAATAACTCGTTCATTCCTCTTTCCTGCCAATCATCTAACTTGTCCAATTTCTTTCGTATATCCACTCAGGCCTTAGTTAGAAATTGAATTTTAACTATGGCTTGTCCTTCTGGACTATCTGGATCCATACTTGAGTATAACTGAAAGTTTTGTTTTAATCTTTCTAGCCAGGCGCTGAGTGATTCATCTCGCTCCTGTTGACTATCAAATGCCAATCTTGCATTATTTGTTCTTGGGCCTGCCTCTCTTATCCCTCTTACAATTAGTGTCCTATCTTGCCTCATGTCACTCTTCCCTCTTCCTGGTTTGGATCCCAGTTATGTGGGTTAATAGGAATTTTATCTTCTCCTCTAGGACCCCCTCAATTTTCTCTTTCCCAAATCCTCATACCCGCAGTACGAATCACTTGTAGTTCTTGAGAAGAGAACAGTATTTCTAGGATAGAATTGAATTCCTTCCACGTAAAGATGTTAGGCCCTAAGAATTGCTCTAATTGTTGGGAGATGCCCACTGGGTCTTCTAATAAAGTTTTAATTTCTTTCTTAAAATTTCTAACTTCAGAGGCGGTTAATGGGGCATTCACAAAACCAATACCACCTCTGCCCCCCCCCCCCCCATAGGCACTTCCCTTAGAGGAAACGGCTTTTTCAGTTCTCCCACATTCATCTTGAATTTTCTTTGCTTGGAACCTTGTATTATATTGATGGCTCGCTACATGCTCATCTGGTTCAATTAACTTATTTTCCTCTATATCTTTACAACAACAGGCCTTTTTCACTCCCTGACCTTTTGTTCGCAAACTTTCCTCCTGCTTTTGACTCTCAGTATGTTGGGGTCTAGGGGATAAATAAAAATGAATGTTTTGTGATGTTCCAGGAATAAGAATAGGGGAAGAGGTACTTTGGGTTATGGGTTGAAGTATGGGGGAAAAATAAAGAGGGGTATTTTGGAAAGTTTTGGGAGCCAAGACTGGGGTATGGACACTCTGAGTGGTACTAGAGACCGGTGTCTGGGTACTTGAGGAACTGGAGGGAATCTGCAAAACTGGAGGAGTACTAGAATGGGCAGGTCCTGGTATATTTGGGAAGAGAGGTGATACAGAAGAGGGGATGCTGGGAGCAGGATAACTTGAATTAAATGTTGAGGTGATTATAAAACTCCTGTGGGAGTAGCTACTGAAATTGCATCCACCTCGTGAGATGGTACCAAGGGGTGCAAGGTTGGAGGGGGAGGAGGAAGGTGGTCTATAGGAGGAGATGGAGGAGGAGGTAACGGGAGGCAATCTAAGGGATCAGGAGGGGGAGGCAGAGGAAGGTGGTCTAAAGAGTCCCACCTCCGTTCTGGTAGATCAGTTTCTTCTTTTTCTTTTTCTCTGGATACTTTATATAATTTTATTTCCTCTTGCTGTGTCTCCCTTTCTAACCAACACTTAGCATATCTAGTCTCTTCGTCAGAAGGTTCTATTTGGGTATTGACATATCTAATTAAAGCTATACATAACCATCTTTCTTTTGTCCTGTACCAGGGCAAATAAATAGGTCCTTCAGCAATACTCTCTTTAGGCCATATTTCTGTACAGTATCTAATCATTTTTAGCTTATCTAGATCCTTCATTCCCTCCTTAGTATCCCAATTTATTAAAAGTTCACCTAAAGGACTACCAGGAAGTATTTTCCTAAAAACTTTCTTCCCTTTTCTCTTCCTGCTGGCACTTTTTCCAGCATACTGTCCCATCTTTAACTAGCAATTGGTATCCAAATACAAATATTTTATTTTTTTTTTCTAATAAGGGATTAAATATTAGTTATAAATGAAGAAGAGAAAATAAATATTAATATTAAAATGTAATAACAATGGTTACTTTGAAAAGTTCCTCATCATAAGAGACAAGACAAAGATGGCAACTTCAAAGAAATGTTTGACATGGGAAACAAAATAAATATGGCGGTTTAACAAGAGTTTCGGAATCATAATGTCAATTCAAATGAACATTTATAACCTAAGAATAGTGAAGTGTTGAAATTAATTCCAAAAAGAAATATAATATCTATCCTTTTGGCTGAAAAACTAAACAGTAACGATGGCTATTTCAAGAAATGAAACAACTTACAACCACCTGCTCAACCAAATACAAAATAAATGCAGCAATGTTGTGTTCTGTTAAGTTGGACTGTTCTGTAATGGTTCTGCCCTGGTTCTCCCTCCCCTCCTGGTTACTGTCAGTTACCCCGACTCCTCCCCTGTTGTCTAAGTACCCAATGTATCCTTTCTTCAACCCCTCCCCAGTGCCCTGCCAGTCACTCTCCACTCCCACCTTTATTGCCAGAAACTTCCAGCTGGAGAGCTGAATGATTGGCTCAGGGACCAGGGCCCTTCCTTCGAATTGCTCCTATTGGTGTTTTCCCCATGTCAGTCCTTTGGATCCCACTCCCCACTGTATCCTTATTGGCCAGGGACTGGCTCCTCCCTTAAATCCTTCACCCTTTAAAAGTTGCTGTAGTCCCTCCCTCCAAGTCTCCTCCAGATTTGTGATCCCAATTTTTGGGACATTGTTTATCTTAAATTGCAAAATTCTATTAGATTGGGGGATTCCTCTTTGGCAAAAATCACCTATTGGACATTTCAAATTAGATCAATATTAAAATCTCGATCGAAATTGGGAAGACAATCCTCAGTTTCAAGTTTGTCCCCCAGTTCTCCTTGTTCCCCTGCTCCTAGCCCTTTTCCCTCCCCTGCTTACCCTAAAACTGGGATTTTAAGAGGAGCAGCTCGTCCAGCATGGCGCAGAGTGTCCACCGTTCCCCTGGCTCCCCTCAAAGCTGCCAAAGCCCCCGCCTGAGGAGTCCTGGCCAGACTCCCTGGGATCCCTTCCTTCCCCCTCTGTCCCACTTCGTAAGTCCCCAGTTAGAAGACCCTCTGTTCGGTGTCAGCTCTCCTCACAAGATGGCTCCTATGGAGCTCAAGATGGAGGGAGCCACTTGGGTTTTCCCGCTTTCACCCCTTCTTCATCCCATAACCCTTTTCATTCCCAAAGAAACCCCTTCCTGTCCCCTGACTCCTCCCAACTTCCCTCTGTTCCTCCTCCTTTAGCGGCCCCTCCTAAGGCAGCTCCCTTATACCAAGCTCCACATTCTGACTCCTCCCTCAGGGCAGGAGCCCTGACATCTGAAATCCCTGCCCAGTCCTCCAGCCACTCCCCCTCCCCTCTCACTTCCAGTTCCCATCCTCCCCCTTCCGGTTCCCATGCTCCGGTGTCCCAGGAGGGGGGTGGAGACCTGAGATCCAGAGCCGGCTTCCATCCCATCCACGGCTCCGGTCACCTACCTCCCTGAGAGGGAGGGGAGAGCTCAGGCCCAATGGACCCCTTTTCCCCACCACCTAATTAAGGAACTCTGCAAAGCCCAGAAGGATTTCTCCCGGGAGAGTGAATACTTCCGGGCGATCCTGAGGGCCACGCTTTCGGAGACGGAGTTACCCCCTTTGATCTCCCGCACCTTTTTTCATGCCTCCTCAATTCCACAGAGTTTGTTTTATGGGAGGTGGCATGGAGAAAGGAGGTGGCGGGGACCATTCCTTCCCTGTGGGACAACCCCTGCACAGGATAGGATTTAGATGGTGAGGTCATCTCCACTGACCACCTGTGCGAGATGGGGAACTGGGCCGAGGGTTCCTCCCAAGGCCAGGGCAATCCCCCTAGAAGTACTAAGGGAGAGTGGCAAAGTGGCTGAAAGGGCCTTCTTGAGGTTGCTGTCAGCTGCACCTCAAGTTTCATATTCCAAAGTTACTCAGCGTGCAGACGAGCCATTTGTCACCTTTGTTGAGCGTCTTCGAAAAGCTATTGAGTTGCAGGTACAGAGCGAGGAGACCAGAATGGAGCTCCTTAAAGAGGTGGCCTCTAAGAACGCCAACTCCGCCTGCAGATTTGTAATCCTCAGCCTGCCACTGGACCCTCCTCGCACTCTGCAGCAGATGCTTGAAGTCTGTGTGCGCAGGGTCTCCGTAACAGCAGGAGACCCCGACCACAAGGCCCGACCACCACCTCGGTGAGTTGCCGCCGTGGATGCCATGGACATCTCGCCTGTAGACTCTGCCGCTCTTTCAACTGACCATCCACCGTGACCCGACACCCCTGAACCGTCCCGGAGGACAACTTCCCCATGCCATCTGTGTGGGAAGTTGGGGCATTGGATGCCGGACTGTCCCCTGAGGCTGGAGTTTTTAGATTATAAGAGAGGGAAAAGTCATTGGGGGAACCCCTCACAAAAAAACTAATTTCCAAGTGCAGTTCCCCCCTGTGCAATGATACAAATAAGGCAGGCTCAGTAACATCCTGTGGGGAGGGGAAAGGAGGGGAACCACCTGTGTCCACAACCGCACTCGACTTTACTTTACTGGACTTGACTTGTTTGGACTGTGTCCAACCCAATCCTATTTTGACCACACTCTCAAAATCTGCTCCTTTCAGGTTGCAGCTTGCTCAACCACTCCATCTAAGAGTCTCCGACTTCCACCTGGTGACCGTGTGCCCGGAGTGCCCAGGCAACTGGGCACGGATCGGACGCTGTAGGTATGTTGTTGTCGGAGTCACAAAATTCACTCCACTTGAGATAAATATTGTCCCGGGTCTCCTGACATCAGACCCAGGGAAGTTTACAATGGGGCTGTACTGTGTCTGCCCTCCCCTCTTCCTTCTCAAATGCCACGTGGTGGCTCAAGCCATCCCAATGCCAGAGCTAGGTTTGAGGTCAGAGCTACCTTTCACACTTCAGCAGGGTAACCCTCCTACGGTAGCCTGGGGCCCAGGTCTTGGGGAGAGAGAAACCTAGAATCACTTGTTGGCTTTCAAGGGGAGGAGATCACAAATCGATCAAGGGTCTTTTGGACACAGGGGCAGATGTGACGATCATTCCCTCTCGGGAATGGCCGTCACATTGGGAATTGCAAGACGTGGTTGGATGCATGAAAGGTGTTGGGGGCATGCAATTGGCCCAACAATCAAAGCGCATCGTACAAATTCAGAGGCCGGATGGGCAATTGGTGTCTGTACTCCCATTCGTTTTAGATTACACGGAACCCATGTGGGGGAGAGACCTTCTTGCCAGTGGGGAGCCAGAATTGATCTCCCAACGGCTCCCCAGGTTTTTTGGGCAGCGGCCACTGAAGAGCACTCTACCTGGAAACTGACTGGGAAATCTGATAAGCCAGTACGGGTAGTGCAGTGGCCGCTCAACACAGAAAAATTGAAGGCGCTCAATGAGTTCGTTCAGGAGCAGCTACTTAAGGGCAATCTGGTGGAGACCATGTCAGAGTGGAACTCCCTGGGTTTTGTCATCAAGAAGCCCAACAAGGATAAGTGGCGGCTCCTGCACGACCTCCGTCAAATTAATAACATTATTGAAGACATGGGTCCTCTTCATCCAGGGATGCCATCCCCAACGATGCTCCCTCAAAATTGGAATTTGGCCATTGTAGGTATCAAGGATTGTTTTTTCCAAATTCCCCTACACCTTGACAACGCCCCACGTTTTGCCTTCACGTTCCCTCCATCAACCGTGAAGCCCCAAGCAAGCGCTACGACTGGCATGTTCTCCCACAGAATGAAGAACAGCCCCCTGTTATTTGCCAGTGGTATGTTGCTTCCTTGCTGTCCCCTGTACATGCAGCCGTGGAGGATGTCATCATTTACCATTATATGGATGACATATTAGTTTGTGCTCCGACTGATGACATACTTACCCACGCGCTTGACCTGACAATCAATGTGTTGATTGCTGCAGGGTTCAGCTTTTGTCCTCAAGCTCCAACAGGACAAAATTCAGTGGATGCCACCCTGGATGTACCTGGTTTGAAAATACTAGACAGACCATTA